>NC_086451.1:49797609-49862609 GCF_028390025.1 Pseudophryne corroboree
AAGGTATGACACAGTCATCACAAAGCTTTGCACAATGGTGGTAATTCCAAGTTGATCGCAACAGGAAATTTTTTAGCAGTTGGGCAAAACCATGGTGGTCATTCCGAGTTGTTCGCTCTGTATTTTTCATCGCATCGCAGCGATTTTCCGCTCATTGCGCATGCGCAATATTCGCACTGCGACTGCGCCATGTAAATTTGCTATGCAGTTAGGTATTTTGCTCACTGCTTTTTCTTCGTTCTGGTGATCGTAATGTGATTGACAGGAAGTGGGTGTTTCTGGGTGGAAACTGACCGTTTTATGGGTGTGTGCGAAAAAACGCTACCGTTTCGCATCGCAGCGATTTTCCGCTCATTGCGCATGCGCAATATTCGCACTGCGACTGCGCCATGTAAATTTGCTATGCAGTTAGGTATTTTGCTCACTGCTTTTTCTTCGTTCTGGTGATCGTAATGTGATTGACAGGAAGTGGGTGTTTCTGGGTGGAAACTGACCGTTTTATGGGTGTGTGCGAAAAAACGCTACCGTTTCCGGGAAAAACGCGGGAGTGGCTGGAGAAACGGGGGAGTGTCTGGGCGAACGCTGGGTGTGTTTGTGACGTCAAACCAGGAACGACAAGCACTGAACTGATCGCAGATGCCGAGTAAGTCTGGAGCTACTCAGAAACTGCTAAGAGAGGTCTAATCGCAATATTGCGAATCCGTCGGTCGCAATTTTAAGAAGCTAAGATTCACTCCCAGTAGGCGGCGGCTTAGCGTGTGCAAAGCTGCTAAAAGCAGCTTGCGAGCGAACAACTCGGAATGAGGGCCCATGTACACTGCAGGGGAGGCAGATATAACATGTGCAGAGAGAGTTTACACTACGTGGGCAAGACAGAGAGACAATTTAAGGAGCGCGTTGCCCAACACAGGGCAGCCATTAGAGCTGCACTGTTATCAGGGAATAGCGATCAAGCAGTGGCTAGACATTTTGAACAGGCCAAACACAATATGGCCATGTTCAAATATAGAATGATTGCGCAAGTGCCTAACTCCTTAAGAAGAGGAAACAGATCTAAAAAATTGCTTCAATTAGAGGCTAAGTGGATCTTCACCTTAGATACGGTTCGCCCGAAGGGTTTGAATGAATCCCTTAAGGGGGGGACTCACGGGAGAGATGTGTGCTGAGCGATCTTAACACAGACCGCTCAGCACACATCTCTCACCCCGCTCAGCACAGCGCGATGTACTGAGCGAGGGGGAAAGCCGACGGGGGGGCGCTCACTTCACACAACGGTAAAGTGAGCGACCCGCTAGATTGAGCCTGCATGCAGGCTCAATCTAGCATCGGCGATAGCGATGCGCAGGGCCGCGGATCGCTATCGCTGGAGGGCATACACACGGCAGATCCGTGCTTAAAATCTAAGCAATCTAGCAAGATTGCTTAGATTTTAAGCACGGATCTCTCCGTGTGTACCCCCCTTTAGCCTGACATGTTTCCTTTAAAGGACTGCAGTTATCTAAAAGTGTAATTATATTAACAAACATTTAAGAGATTATATTTCCTTGTTTAAAGTGAGCTGTTTGCTCCCTGTAATGGGTGTTACCCTCAGGGATTTTGCGCTGTACTATTCAGTTCAAAATATGCTAGGATGATATGTGGTATGAAATAGCATTGCTCGGTGTTCCTGAATCCTGGGCAGGGTAGCTTTGGAGAGAGAATTGACAGCATAGGAAAGGAATGAGTTAAACATCTTGTGAGGGGTGGACCTAGCTGGAAGGAAAGTACAGCCCTTTGGAAAAGGGGAGGGTTAGTATATATAGGGAAGGATAGGCCATTTTGTCTCTCTCTTGTTGGTGAAATTGCCTTCCCGCCCTCCCGCCCTGTTGGTAGAGGTTCTGGCACGGAGTGCCTTGGCATTGAATTGTTGGCTGGTTTTATCGTTGGCTATTTATTGGCGGAAAAGAATGGCAGTTTGTAGTTGTATGGTAAGCTGTAGTGATTTACAGTTTGATTTGGTTTAGGTGCACTCACCTCCATCGACTTATTGGCCGCTCGACCACCCGACCGGGAGGCAGCGGAATGGGCACCCATCAGGGTGGGTAGTCACTGTGGGGGTTGAGCTAGCACCTGTTACCGTTTTGATAGTTTGTAGTTAAATTAGGATGGTTTTGATTTTAGCATTTTAAGGTTAGCGTCAGTTTAATAGAGCCGTTTTTTTTTCTGCCACCATAAGCCGGCTGAATCGGCATCTTAACAAAGTTTTCATTTACAGGTTTGCTTTGGTTAGGGTCAAATAAATAGCTAGCAATTTTTCTGCCAAATTCAAGTCTCCGTGTCTTTATTTCTTGGTATTAGAGGTAACGAATGCTTTACTTAGAATGAAGGGGTCCACCAAATATCACTAGGATGTTTATAGTTTTATTCATTTATCTGCATGGTTATTTTTATTTGTATGTTTATGCACTAAGCACTTTCTGTACAAATACAATTCATGTCTATGCACTGCTCAGCATGTAACATTAGTTATAGCATTGTTTCTTATCAGATTTATGCATAATGCACTGCCAGTATAGTTTTTGCTATGATGTTGCTGTTTGGCGATTACCATGGTAACTAGCCCTGTGTTTCCCCCTCCCAACCCGACAGCGGCGCTGCTCTGTGGATGACGCCGCATCCGGTACACGTGACAGGAAGATTGGCACGGCACGGCGGCGGTTGGCGGTACTGTCCAGAGGACGACGTCACTTCCGTCAGACGTCACCGGAAGTGCGGCGGAGTCCAGGACCAGCGTGCGGCAGCGGGCAGGTGTAGGCGGGAGTTTGTAAGTATAAATGTATTTACTGTTTTACACTTGTGTTATCCTGATGATGGGGTGTTATGCCCCGAAACGTTAACAACATGCACTGATGTTGTGCACTAAAATTCACTTATGTAAAAGTCTTGGAGTGCCGCCTGTTTTTTCTTTGGTTATATATATATATATATATATATATAAGAAATGGCTGCGGCACTCTGAGTCTTTTTAAGTCAAACAAAGTGTATTCAAAGCATCACGCCATATCCCAATGTTTTGGGGCTGTCACGCCAATTTGTCAAGGTTGTACACCGTGACAAAGGGGCGTGACAGCACCAAAACGTTGGGATATGGCATGATGCTTTTAATACACTTTGGGGTACATTTACTAAGCAGTGATAAGAGGGGAGAAGTGAGCCAGTGGAGATATTTCCCCATCAACCAATCAGCAGCTCTGTATCATTTTATAGTATGCAAATTACAGATGTTACTTCAGTGCTGATTGGTTGATGGGGAAATATCTCCACTGGCTCACTTCTCTGCTCTTATCACTGCTTAGTAAATGTACCCCTTTGTTTGTTTTATATATATATATATATATATATATATATATATATACTAGGTGATTCATTGCACCCTACGGGCGCTCTTCACACTGTCGTAAGGGCACTTGCACACCCTTGTGGCATGCAATATTTTTATTATATGGAGTATACATCCAATCATAATTGTGTGAGTGGTTAAATATTGCACGGAAAAAGGGCACGCAATGGTTAAGCGCACGCAGGGCCTGGTGAATCACCTAGTAGGTGCTTTGGTTAGGGGAGTAGGGGGTGCGGGGAAGAGGCGGATGGGATCCTGGGGTTCGGAGCTACCGCGGGTGCTGGAGGGGGTGTGTGGGGGTGCCGCGGCACTGGTACAGGGGGCATTACGTGTGTAAGCGTTACTGGTACAGGGGGGCGTTACGTGTGTAAGCGGCACTGCTACAGGGGGCGTTACTTGTGTAAGCGTTACTGGTACAGGGGGGCGTTACGTGTGTAAGCGGCACTGCTACAGGGGGCATTACGTGTGTAAGCGGCACTGCTACAGGGGGCATTACGTGTGTAAGCGGCACTGCTACAGGGGGCGTTACTTGTGTAAGCGGCACTGCTACAGAGGGCATTACGTGTGTAAGCGGCACTGCTACAGAGGGCATTACGTGTGTAAGCGGCACTGCTACAGGGGGCGTTACTTGTGTAAGCGTTACTGGTACAGGGGGGCGTTACGTGTGTAAGCGGCACTGCTACAGGGGGCATTACGTGTGTAAGCGGCACTGCTACAGAGGGCATTACGTGTGTAAGCGGCACTGCTACAGAGGGCATTACGTGTGTAAGCGGCACTGCTACAGGGGGCATTACGTGTGTAAGCGGCACTGCTACAGAGGGCATTACGTGTGTAAGCGGCACTGCTACAGGGGGCGTTACGTGTGTAAGCGGCACTGCTACAGGGGGCGTTATGTGTGTAAGCATCACTGCTACAGGGGGCGTTTTCCCTATCTACAGCGCAGAGACTTGCTGCAGATGCAGTGTCATACCCTCCAGCTGCACCTTTTTGGCAGGTACAGTTCCTTTTTTTTTATGGTCTGTACCATTTTTTGACTCTCCAAGCTTCCATTGAAAGTATATGAAAAGAGGCGTGGCCACGCCCCCTTTTTGAATGTGTCAATTGTTGAAGGGTATGTTGCTGCAGATGCAGTGGGCCTATTTTGGGGTGTGGGGCTGGAGCTGCAGCTCCATCAGTCCCATTGCTAATCCTGCTCTGTGAAAACACAGCAGGCAAAGGGCAGAGCCTCCCATTGGATGTAACCTGTGTGCGAGGGCGTTTCTCGCCCAATCAGCTGTGGACTGGGTGTGATAGACCTGCTGCTAACCCAATGAGAGCTCCTAGCCACGCCCAGTGTTAGAGGTCCAGGCACAGAGGCACAGGGCTATTATATAGGAGATTTCTCTGCAACGCACTACAAAGATTAGCAGCAGATATATAATGCTGCTGTAACTTACCAAGCAGACACAATGTAATATATGGCAGAGAGACAGTTAATCATTGTGAACTGACGATATATATGACATATGAATTTATTTATCTGTATATGATCTCACATGTGCTGCCATTTTTAAGACGCGTCCCCTATCAGTTCTCTCTATGCCTAGATAACTCACACAATATTCTGCAGGTCTATCTGCACTGTGTGGTGTTCTAGGATTTAAGGCATGAGTCACATACTTAGCAACACTGGTTCATCTATTCCTTAATTCACAATACTAGTAATATCTCATTACACTCACAGCCTGATGGGCAGGAATAGAGACTCATTGTTGCAATATCTGAAAAGCATGGTTGCAATTTGATGTAACAGTTTGTGACTCTAAAGCATCAGTGGCCAACCTGTGGCTCTTGAGCCTCATGCGGCTCTTTCTTTATTCAAACGTGGCTCCCGACACTCAAAGTCACGTGACCACAACAGATCCGGAAACTGCTGCACTAGAGCCAGACAGTCAACAGCAGCACTACGGGGACTGAGAACTGAGAGAGTCAGATACTTGAGGTGAGACACCCACTGTCAAACAGAGGACACATAAGGAGCTGCTGCAATGGCACGTGGTATGGTTGTTTTTTTTTTTTTTTTTTTTGTGGGGAAGCTGTAGTGACATATGAGGGTCCTGGCAGGAGTTACAGAGGAGAGTGCTGGCAGGAGTGACTCATGGGGGAGCTGGCTGGAGTGACATACTGTAGGAGTGTGCTAGCAGGAGTGACACATGAGGTAGCTGGCTGGAGTGACACAGCAGGGTACTGGCTGGAGTGACACATGAGGTAGCTGGCTGGAGTGACACAGCAGGGTACTGGCTGGAGTGACACATGAGGTAGCTGGCTGGAGTGACACAGCAGGGTACTGGCTGGAGTGACACAGCAGGGTACTGGCTGGAGTGACACAGCAGGGTACTGGCTGGAGTGACACATGAGGTAGCTGGCTGGAGTGACACATGAGGTAGCTGGCTGGAGTGACACAGCAGGGTACTGGCTGGAGTGACACAGCAGGGTACTGGCTGGAGTGACACACGAGGTAGCTGGCTGGAGTGACACAGCAGGGTACTGGCTGGAGTGACACAGCAGGGTACTGGCTGGAGTGACACATGAGGTAGCTGGCTGGAGTGACACAGCAGGGTACTGGCTGGAGTGACACATGAGGTAGCTGGCTGGAGTGACACAGCAGGGTACTGGCTGGAGTGACACATGGGGGAGCTGGCTGGAGTGACACAGCAGGGTACTGGCTGGAGTGGCACATGGGGGAGCTGAAGTGTATTATGTGGATCTGGCTTTTTCAATATATTTTTATGTGGATCTTTTCTTTCTCAATTGTTTTATGTGGAAGTGGCTTTTTAAATATATTTTATGTTGGATCTGGCTTTAAAAATTTATTATATGTGGATCTGATTTTTGAAATGTATTTTATACCAGAGGCGTGACCTAGTAGGCACAAGGCCACACCCCATTTTTGCATGTGCACCTGCGGCTCGATGTCGGCTCTTTGACGTGCCTAACAAAATTTTTGGCTCTATGTTTCTGACTGGTTGGCCACCCCTGCTCTAAAGTAAGGCAGCATATCTCCTTCCATTACATTGTATAAGCTCCAGTCAACATGAAAATTATAGGTCTCATACAAATTTAGCACTGATACAGTGCCGCATAAATATATATATATATATATATATATATATATGTGTGTGTGTGTGTACGCACATCTGAAATAAATACAAGGCAACATATAAAGGGAATAACACATTAGCTATGTATTTTAAATCTTTATTCACATTTCATTTATTTTTTGTCACACTTAACTTTCCTTTTTCTTTGAATTTTAATATTTCGCTCTACTATTAATAAAGGACAATTAAGTCCCACAATAACAATCATTTTAAACATTGATTTAGGTCATTGGGCATTTAAGCCTTTATTTGATACTACTGCTGGGGATATACACTTTGACAACAACAATCATAATTTTAAAAATATTGTTAGTTGGGTTGAGTGTGACAATGCTAAATTCCCTTGTCGTATAAACAACCTTTTATGAAGTCTAAGAACACTGTACGCTGTTTACTTAAGAAGTACCGTAATGGTACGCTAGTTGCGTAACGATCGCTCAGCCGTAGGCGAGACGCTCAAGCGTCACGTTCGCTCACGGCCCAGTGATCACAGGACACGATATTGGCTATGACTAGAGTAATGATTCGCTATGGCGTAGCGGACGCTCGAGACCACGAGGAGATCACCAGCGGCGCAGACGCTCACAACGCTATACCTTTATGTCTAAACCTTATACCAATGAAATACACGGAATACCTTAATGTGAATACAGGGTGTAAGTGCAACCTTGTGTAACCTGACTAACTACAAAGCTGCTTGAGCGTCACCGACGCTCAAGTGAACACTTAACACTATAGGAAATACACAGATACTGGTTTAGGGTCCAAAGCCTATTAACTGTATTATATCTAATATACTTGTAAAAGGGGATAACAGTACAAATGATACACTACAATATAACAGAGACTTCCTAACCAAAATACAATACTATCTAATACAATACAATACTAGTCTAGGGGAGATACGAGAGAAAGAGAAGGGAAAGAGAGAGAGAGAGAGAGACGGAGAGAGATGAGAGAAATTGGCTCACAGAAAGACAATGATTACGGAGAGAAAACTTACGCACAAGGGTAAACGATCGCATGCGCCTGGACATCCAGCACCCGATTTTCAGCAATGAGAACCGTTGAAGAGTGAGAGCTGGATGTGGTCGGCCTGCCTATTTATGCCCCACACACAATGCAATCTCATAGTCCCTACAATCCCATTGTCCATTGGATGAAGGAATTCGACCCTGTATCACAACAAAAGGTCATAGGTTGATTCATACAGGTGGGCTGTGACGATTTCAAACAGCTCAGGTGGGTGGGGAACTAGGCTTCCCGCCGCATACCTGAGTATGAGTAAATAGTAGAAATGGACATAAACTTCTTATGTCCATAACTATTCGCACGAGCGATTAATACGCTCCAAACCAACACCGGAATATTGCTAATTAAATACTCTTCCGATGGGTACCAAACACTGCTGTATGATTCCTGTTAGACCCTTCGTACAATACAAAGAGGGATTACTTTAAACAGGGACCTTCTATATTAACCAAACTTTCAGAAACTATCAAAGGGATCATGATCTATAAACTACATTAATTGTGAAAATATGTAACGAATGAGTCGCACGCTACGACTACATAAACTCTACCGTAAATACGCATACCGCGCCTGCGAGTGCACGCTATTGCGGGTATGCGCCTTCACGGGAGAGCGTACGCATGCGCAGCACGGACCAGTGTGCGGTGCAAATATGGCAACGTGTATGGGGATATTTTTCTGACTTTGACAGTCCACCCTTTGGCAGTCAATAATAACTGCCACCTTCTAAAACATTTCAAAAGGAGAAAAATATATGTCAGGGGTTAATTCATTTCCATGGTTGGGTGAGGGAGGAGAGAGGAGTAGGTGTGAAGAGGGTATGACCTAGTGTGATAGCAGAAGCATGTGTGTATGAGTCCATGTTTGGAGGGTCATGTATCATCGTGCCGTACGTGTTGTAAATCAAGCTTCGAGGTATTGCGAAGTATACATTTGAATTCCTTCTTATCCTGTGGTACAGGTCTGTGGATGGGCTGTCAAACTTTACCGAGCTCTTTTCGGATTTTGAACAAAATGGGGAGCACATTTTAGTTGATGATACATGAATGGGGGAGGTATGTGGTTGCTGATATCTGTGCCTGTATTCCCTATCGTCTATGTGTGTCATTACCTGAGGGTTGTAGAGATGAAGATAAAGAACACTTATGGAAAATGCAATGATATTCTATGTCAGGGAAATGTACATCTGTCGTCGAAGTTGTGTTCGGTATCTGTTGAGAGTCGTCTTCTTTGCGCTGTATTGCTCCTTGGGCATGAGCAAATAGCTTTGTCAGAGCCATCGGATTTACAAAAAAATGTTGGGCTAGCGTGAGTTTAAATGTACTAGGGAAACTGGGGATCCATGGCAAAGTTCATCAAGTGTCCATTTCTCAAGTGGTCAAAACTTCATCTTTGGTGCTTGTCTGTTGTCTGTATAGCGTCTCGTCAACTTCCTCGTCCAAGGGGGTCTTTGTATCTTGGAGAAAAGCAGAAAAACAGGTGAAAGAAACGGACCGTATAATCGCATTTTCATCACATTCGGGTTTCTATTATTGGGTCATAAATCAAATCCAGGTTAATTACAGTTTCCTCACTCCTCACGCTCATCACTTTTGTACTTTGTTTGCACCTCATTAAAGCCTGCCCGCATCTAAATATCAATCCAATCGATATAACGACACCCAAGATACATAGTAGAAACTTTCCAACATCCATTATGACTCCTTGAGCCCAGTCTCCTAAACCGGAGAACCAATTTCGCGGGTTCAACCATGACACCCAACCAGTCAGCTCATTACCTACAGCAGCAAGGGTGAGATTGTGTTTTCGACGAAATTCCCACTTTAATTGCAGAATATCGTCCATCTTTTGGTCTATGACCTCTACCGGATCCTCGGTGCTATTCGTGATATAAGTGCAACACTTTATGCCGTACTGTGTTGCCAATGTAACACAATATCCGCCTGTTACTGCTGTAAGATAATTAAGAACCATCCTATGCTGAACTAGTTCTGTTTTATAAGCTTGAAGTTCTCTTCCAGTGTATCTAAACGTGTCATCATACATTTCAGTGATATTATCTAACAAATTGGCGAGTGCGGAAATGTATCTATAATTCATCACTCCCCGAGCGGTACGAGTGAAATCTAACGCTACCAGAACCTGAATCCCGGTGGATTCATGGATAAGATCAGAGGCCGGATGCTCTAACCTTTCTGACAGTTGTCTTTTAACTCGGTGCTCGTAATGAGTGTGAGTATAAGGAGCTTGGGCACCACGGTGTATGTCTTTCATTTTGTCATGTGTTACAGTCATCACTTCAGGCAATACTTTTCCAATATAACACAATCCTTCAGAGTTTGGGGCAAGCCACTTGTACGCCTTTCTCCCGCATATGAAATATGCGTCATCGGGGAGAACATATGGGACGGAGAAGGACATTACCATGTTACAAACCTTCCAGGTGAAATCTCCTGACCCTAATTCTTCCATCTGCCTAATGCACGTATCAGTTTGTACGATATGTGCACAGTATCCTGGTGATACCTCTCCAACTCTAGTAATCCTATTTCCTAAGGTATATCGATACCGAAAAGATTTTCCTCTACTGGCTATGTGGCGTACCAGCTCTGTATCTGTAGGCATTCTATCTGCTCTGTGTGAAAAGGTCATGGTAAGGTTGCTCCATGTCACTTCCCAATTTCCCGGCTTACGGGGATTGGAGATATTAAAACATAAGAGGGACCTATCCACATGGTATTGGTGGAGCTTCAAACTAGGAGGGCTGGAGATGTTAAACCTCCGGTCCACCGGTCTCCCACCACTTAGCTCAAGTACCTCCCCTAACGTTAAAGGAAATGGTACTAGCCCTGATTTGCTATGACCCTGAGGTACTTGAGAGCATACCCAACAATCTGTTTGGTTTAACACGTTACCCACTAAGGAGTGATAGTCACTCAATGGATGCCGGTCCATATGGATATTAAAACTGGATTGGCATTTCTTTATGCATCCATCTTCAACCAGATTATCACAGAGCCTACAGATACAATTTTCTTTTTTTTTTTTTGAGCTAACAATCCTTCAAAGAAAATGTTTACAGATAACATGGTTGTTAGATCGTGCCCGGTACTCGCCTTTGCTTGGTGATTGGGTTGCTATTGGAAATTTACACCTCCGTCTCAGTCATTAGAACCTTTCTGGATCCTTTCTCGACCTCACTGGTACTCTCACCGAAACAGACTGTTCTGGTCAACATCATGGTCAACAGGAAAATCCATATCACAGTCTCTTGGGGCAAGTCCATCTTACAGGAGGAGAAAAGAAGAAATTTGTAAAGGGGGTATAAGAAAACAGTTTGAGGGGGGGGGGGGAGAGAACTTGCTACGATAATAAGTTCTCTCGTCTTGTTGTTCTTCTTGTTCTGCTGTCTTCTCAAAGGTGCTGTCTCTCAGTCTTCCAAACGAACATTCTGGTGATGCAATGTTCATTCCCAACCGACGATCTTTCTGTAAGGAGCAAAAATCTGGCATTACCATTGGTCCAACTGAGGGGTGACATACCATCTTTAAACCATGGAAACATGAGTGGGAAGAGAGAGACAACAAAAAAACAAAAGAGATAGAGAACAATTCATGTGCATATATACATTACATAACTCGACAATAACCACCAATGAGAAAAGAGAAACAAAACATTTTTAAACATTGTCAACATTAAGAAAACATTGTTAGCATTAGAAAAACATTGTCAGACTTGTTAGGCTGTCATATCTATGTGTCTACTGGTCTCCTTGAGCAGTCCCTCCCCACCAGCACCTGCATTACTCCACTGTCTGTATCTGGCCAGAAATACATTGTGGCGGAGGTCATGCTGGGGTTTGGTAGACTTCTGCAAGGACCAAGTGGATATGCAATGTTTGAATTCTTACCAATAATCGTCAGAGATGGGGATAGAGAGAGAGAGAGAAAAAAAAAAACATTTTTCACAAATACATTTACAACTTTTCACCTGGTCATTCCGGTGTCTTCAGTGAATGACCTCCCACTTTATTAACCGTTACCTCAGGCTTGCCTCCATTCCTAATAATCACCTTTCCTGCCTATGTGATCCCTGATTATAATGGTGTGTATTGTAATTTTGCTCATTTCTTGGTCTAGGGGGTCTAACTTTATGTGGGTTATTACAGTTGCTAGCATAATGCCCTTCTCTCCTACAATGATAACAAATCCTGGGCTTCCTCCACGTGTCAATGACCTGAGGTTTTGGTTGATTTGATGCCTCCTCAAACGCTCGGATGCTCATCATCATCAATCGTTTCCCCTGTACTTCCCTGATTCCTTGGATTTTATGATTATGGTGTTGTCTTTCTCTTGATCTACAATCTCTTGCAAAGTGTCCCTTTTTATGACAATTGTAACAGACTTCCATATCTGGATTTCTCACAGGGGTGTGGGGCTTTTGTTGGGGTGGTCTTGTGTTTTGGGCCTGTATATTTGCTGCCATTAACTCATCTCTTTGTGACTCTCTGTATCTGGTGATATTCTGATCATGATTGATGACGGCCTCTCTTAGTGCGGTCACCGAGATATCTCTCCAGTTTGGGTTGGTGGTCTGTACCCTTGTTTTTAATTCATCTTTTAAACCATTCATTAATACCTTAACCGCTATTTCTTTATGTTGTGCATTTGCCTTGATGTCTGCGATCCCAGTGTTTCTAGCCATTATTTGCAGTGCTCGATTGAAATAATTAGAAACATTTTCCCTTTCGTTTTGCCTTATGGAGAGAATGTCATTCCACTTGACAGCAGCTGGGAAATATATTCCTAACTGTCGGTTAATCTGCCTAATACATTCCTGATTGTGTTCTTCCATACAAGGTACCTCCGTGTTTAATTTACAATCAGCAATGAATTTTTCAGGGTCAACACTGGAGGGCAAACATGCCCTCAGCACTGTCCGCCATTCTTTGTTGGTGGGTTCTGTGGCGTTTCCTAGTTCTTTAATAAACTTTTGACATTTGACTAGATTTTTCCTAGGATCAGGAAATTCAGACACAATTGATCTCAATTCGGTCCGGGACCAGAGACAGCGCATTGCACTGTCCTTGACGGGAATGATTCCCTGATCGTCAGTCTTCCCATTGGGGACTGAGATCACCCTGGCCAGATCGAGCTCAGTTACATCATCTTGTGTTGGTCTTATATTTTGGGGTACATCTGTTTGTGCGTGATATAAAACATTGTACGTACCTGTGGACACGACCTCACCTGACCCTCCGTTAGGGGGTTCGATTATTGCCTTTACCAATTTGGTCGCGTCCACCTGGATGGCTTTTGTGATGGTTGCTGGAAGAGGTGCTGACATCGTTCTGGGCTCACTTTCTTGTTTGTATTCCTGAGGGAAGTTTGACATGGGGTGCAACTTGCATAGGTTAATAGTTGTACATTCAACAGTATTACAATAATCATTGTTACAGTTATTACACTTATTCTTATAATCTATACTACAGTTGCTAAGAGCGTTTTTATTGTTCAACCTTGTGCTTTTCTCCGCAACCATAATCCTCCCCGATGCCATGTCTCTCCTCTCAAGATAAGATTCAGAAAAGTCAATTGAATCTCTTTGTAATTCACCTTCCTGTTGCCCTAACTGCACATAATCATAATGTTTACTTCGTCTCTTTGTTGGTTCAATGGGACATATCCTCCTCCTTAAATTTTGTAACACGTCTGGACTGAAGCTACCTATTCTTGGGAATTTGTCCCTGTCTTGTACAGTCATTCTCTCCCATTCATCACATAAAGATTCTGTGTGACTTCCGTATTTTTCACACATGATGTACCTTGCCGACCCAACGGGTCGGTTCTCTGAATCAACCCGAACCGAGGTTGATCGCCCCCTACCTGAACAACTGGCCCCCATAATTCTGCAGGTGTTGCTTATTCCTCCTTGGATCTTTATATCAAGGTTTTCAGCGAACCCTTACAAACAAACCAAGATGTCCTGGGCAGGCCGGCGGTGGCGGTTTACCAAGTACCCCACTTACTTCTCGCCCACGTTGGCCAGTACTGCAATAACTGTAACCAGAGCTGCTGTACCCAACCCAGGGCCCCTGTGAACCTTCTGTTTACTGGAACATATGAGGGTTACCCGAAGGACACTTACTCTTTCCAGTAAAGTTGGGGTTGTTAGATAGTTCCTGAGTGACCAGCGAACTTCCCTTTAAAAATAAAAAATTACACAAATCACGTCAGAATGTACAGATAGCGTTTGTGACCACTTTACTCTAATGGTATTAGGTCAGATTACTAACTACTGCACACAATTACGTGCGGTCCAATCGTTCAGTACATAAGCACTACTTGTCATGTACTGAAAGATCAATGGAATCGATGTTTCCGGCCGCGATTCCTTCAGCAAGAGCTTATGGCCTATATGGGTTCTGCACCAACACCCCAGGCGTTGTGCCTCTTGTACCTTTATAGCGGACCTCTTTGTCTATTTTACCTGTTACCTTATGACCTCCTGGTCTGTTCCCTTATGACCTCCTGGTCTGTTACCTTATGACCTCCTGGTCGGTTACCTTATGACCTCCTGGTCTGTTACCTTATGGTCCGCTATACTCTAATGCTCAAATATTATTTAACCAGGGATGCCTCCCTAGCCACCGTATATGTCACTTACACGTGTGTCCCTTGACGAGTACCCGACTTTCCTTTTGGTTCAACCTCTTAAGTTATATAAACTTATGTAATAAAAACACACTCACTCAACACATGTACACTTTGTTTCTATATCTATTTCTGCGCAGAAATTGTCTTCAGTCCAACAGTGTTACCAATTAGGAGCAGGATCTGTTAAACTAAATTTCAGATTTTTCCAAAAATAGATTTGCGTTATTTACCGCGTCGCGTTATTTACCGCTGTGCGTTACTTATCGCCTTTGCGCTAATTATCGCTTTGCGCTAATTCAACTTTTCGTGACTTGAGCTACGTTGCGTAACCAGACGCTACGTTGCGTAATGTACGCTGCGTGCGTCTGCCGTTTGGATTGCGTACGCAAGTCTTTTGTTAGGGACACGTGTACGCAAAACAAAGATCCACCGTAACACAATTTCTACCTTTATCAATGTAGATGATCCCTGATCATCTACCACACACCACACTGACTGCCTTATCTCCCAGACAAGCCGTGTGTTGGTCTATACTTTAACTATTACCTCTACTATGAAATAACAGCAAATCTCTTTTAGCACTTTCTATCAACTATAAAACTTGGCAAACAGGAATAGTGATATACGAAATTTGAAAAAGAAATGCAGATAAATGTATGCGTGCGTGTATACGCAAGACAGAAGAGAAATAAAACAGTTTTAAAAGACACAAGCGTTTTGTTCTTACTTCCGGTTCCCGGATTCCTTCAGCACTCTTTATCTAAGCGAAGCAGACGCTTATCCCGTCAGCACTGCGAGACAACCTCCCACCCTTTGCTGGGGGGATAATGTCTGCTGATCTACCTAGTGCAGATATGAGAAGGATAGGACGAGTCCCCAATTGACAATGCTAAATTCCCTTGTCGTATAAACAACCTTTTATGAAGTCTAAGACACTGTACGCTGTTTACTTAAGAAGTACCGTAATGGTACGCTAGTTGCGTAACGATCGCTCAGCCGTAGGCGAGACGCTCAAGCGTCACGTTCGCTCACGGCCCAGTGATCACAGGACACGATATTGGCTATGACTAGAGTAATGATTCGCTATGGCGTAGCGGACGCTCGAGACCACGAGGAGATCACCAGCGGCGCAGACGCTCACAACGCTATACCTTTATGTCTAAACCTTATACCAATGAAATACACGGAATACCTTAATGTGAATACAGGGTGTAAGTGCAACCTTGTGTAACCTGACTAACTACAAAGCTGCTTGAGCGTCACCGACGCTCAAGTGAACACTTAACACTATAGGAAATACACAGATACTGGTTTAGGGTCCAAAGCCTATTAACTGTATTATATCTAATATACTTGTAAAAGGGGATAACAGTACAAATGATACACTACAATATAACAGAGACTTCCTAACCAAAATACAATACTATCTAATACAATACAATACTAGTCTAGGGGAGATACGAGAGAAAGAGAAGGGAAAGAGAGAGAGAGAGAGAGACGGAGAGAGATGAGAGAAATTGGCTCACAGAAAGACAATGATTACGGAGAGAAAACTTACGCACAAGGGTAAACGATCGCATGCGCCTGGACATCCAGCACCCGATTTTCAGCAATGAGAACCGTTGAAGAGTGAGAGCTGGATGTGGTCGGCCTGCCTATTTATGCCCCACACACAATGCAATCTCATAGTCCCTACAATCCCATTGTCCATTGGATGAAGGAATTCGACCCTGTATCACAACAAAAGGTCATAGGTTGATTCATACAGGTGGGCTGTGACGATTTCAAACAGCTCAGGTGGGTGGGGAACTAGGTTTCCCGCCGCATACCTGAGTATGAGTAAATAGTAGAAATGGACATAAACTTCTTATGTCCATAACTATTCGCACGAGCGATTAATACGCTCCAAACCAACACCGGAATATTGCTAATTAAATACTCTTCCGATGGGTACCAAACACTGCTGTATGATTCCTGTTAGACCCTTCGTACAATACAAAGAGGGATTACTTTAAACAGGGACCTTCTATATTAACCAAACTTTCAGAAACTATCAAAGGGATCATGATCTATAAACTACATTAATTGTGAAAATATGTAACGAATGAGTCGCACGCTACGACTACATAAACTCTACCGTAAATACGCATACCGCGCCTGCGAGTGCACGCTATTGCGGGTATGCGCCTTCACGGGAGAGCGTACGCATGCGCAGCACGGACCAGTGTGCGGTGCAAATATGGCAACGTGTATGGGGATATTTTTCTGACTTTGACAAGTGCACCTCAAATTGTACCTGGTCTCTCCCCATTTTCCCCTTTCTATGGGGATTTGATTTCATATCCTAACCTAAACCAGTTGGTAGCACCTTTATGAGCCTTCACATCTCTTTTGCATATACATGTGTGAATCCCTAAAATAAGGGCTTAATTGGATATGATGAAAGGCACCCCAACTTTGTAACATACATAATAATATATTTATCTTGGTGAGGGTTACCCTCCAGACTTGGTGGAAGCTTCTTGCTTGACCAGTATTGGAACTCCTAGATATATATATATATATATATATATATATAAGTAAATAGGGGCACAGCACTCCAAGGCGACTTTAAAACATGACACAGACGGTAGAGCTTCAGCAACGTTTCAATGTAATTCACATTGTCCTCAGGCATACAAATAACACAAACGATACTCACATAAATAGAGACCTCACCAGGTGTGTGGCGCCGTCACTCCGGAAATGGGACAAACACCCGCCCCCAGCGGCGCTTTCATCAATAGTGACATCATCCATGTGCTGAAACCGTTTTTCCGCCGCCGTCAAGGTAATAGACATTATCGGGATTCATCTAACGAATACACTTCAACAGCTAGTGAATCTGATTCATATGCAGCATCCTCCCAGAGGCAGGGCCCTTTAGGGGTAACTACCAGAGCAAAGGAGCGAGGCGACCACGATGGCGAGCGTTCACGCGATGGGGGCAGCAATGGAAAAGGCAAAGGGCGAGGCAGAGCTGCGAAACCACCCAAAGTAAAGAAAGCCCAATAGTTAATTTTTCTGATTACACATTCAATGAGGTAGAACTCCAGGGTCCTGTCCAAGGGACTATCATTTGTTCCTATGCCGAAACCACAACCGTTGCAATGGAAAATTGAAAAATATAGTTTGAATAGAACTCTTAAATTAAAAGAATTCTTTGCCAAACAGCCCCCTCCTGCCGTGTCTAATCCAGTTTCAACTACTATACAAATGCCGGAGAAATTGAAAAAGATTTTGCCCAAATCTACATTTGACCCGCAATCAAACAATGCCTCCATTCGAACATTTATGCGTTTGATAGAACAGGATTGTGACTGGTTAGTGGAGAGACCATCTCCAGTTCGAGATAACCTTACTAAAAGGTCAAAGAGAAGCACTCATCCAATTGGCAGCTAATAAAGATTTAGTGTTCCGATCCGCCGATAAAGGCGGTGCCCTGGTGGTGCAAAATGTGAAGGACTATAAAGAGGAAATTGGTTCACAGTTGGCTGACAGTTGTACGTATTGTCAGCTAATAAGTGATCCAACTGTCCAATTTGTTAAGGATCTTACAGAATGTTTAGATTTGGCGGTACAGTCTAACCTGATTCCAGCAGATATCAGAAGTGCATTGATGCCTTCTCATCCGGCAGTCCCTATATTATATATGACACCAAAAAATCCACAAAAATATGGTCAAACCCCCAGGTCGACCGATCATATCGGCAAGGGGTTCGCTATTTCAGCCTGTGGCCATTTTCCTGGATGAGATATTTCAGCCATACATTCAGCACAATTCTAGATATTTGTTGGATACAAGTACATTATTGAGACGCATTGAGGATTTACCTATGCTGCCAGAAGGTACATTACTCTGCCCAATATGATGTGCAGAGTCTTTATACTTCCATACCCCATGCGGGAGGCTTGGCGGCTGTTGAGCAGTTTCTAAGGGCTCAAATGGATTATGCCGGACCTGATATCTCATTATGTGTGCAATTGTTAGAAATTACATTATGCAAAAATTATTTCCTGTATGACGGCAAATTTTATTTGCAGCGACAAGGGTGTGCGATGGGGTCCAGTGTGGCCCCATCGTATTCGAATATATATGTTTGGAGTAGAGGAGGAGTTGTTGTTTGCTAATACAGAGATATCAAAAAGCATAATTTTCTTTTGAAGATACATTGATGACTTGTTAGTCATCTGGCAGGGCACATGTGAATCACTGACGGCTGTCATTGATGCCCATAATAACAGGGAGCACCCCATAAAATGTACATATTCGATTGCTGTAGATACCATTCAGTTTCTTGATATTCAATTGACTATTGGCAATGGGAGAATAGTGACATCACTCTTCTCCAAACCAACAGACAGGAACAATTTGTTATACTTTAGAAGTTGTCATCCATATTCCCTTAAGCGGGGTCTCTCCTACTCTCAGTTTGTATGGGCTAAGCGCATAACCTCAGATCCAGCATTGGCGGCTGAACAAATTGACAGTATGTCCAAAAATTTTAGGATGCAGGGATATCATCCCACATTGTTAAAGGAAGCTAAGACTAAGGCTTTGGTGTTGGATAGACGTCAACTTCTATACTTGCAGAAAGATCAGTCATCCAGTGCACGCATTCCATGGGTACAAGAATTTAATACAGTCAGAAATTCTATTAAATCCTCAGTAAAAAAACATTGGGAACTTATACAGTTGGATCCTGAGTTGAAATTAACCAATACCAGGATCATGCCCTGTTACAAAAGAACTAGAAATCTACGTGATATATTAGTCAGAACGGATATTTTTAACCCGGTACCGCAATCTGTATTTTATGGCATGAAAAAGGGATGTTATAAATGCACGTGTACTACGTGCCAGTTCCTTATACCAGGTGACAAATTTTAACACCCACATACTGGGAAAACATATCATATCCAACACTGCCTCACTTGTGAGTCTCGCTTTGTGGTTTACCAATTGATTTGCCCCTGTGGGCTGTCATGCATCGGTAAGACCGAAAGAACATTTAAAGAACGTATGGCAGCCCACAGGTCGGCTATTAAGGCTGCTATCAATACTGGTAAAAGTGACCAACCGGTTGCACTTCAGTTTAGTACCGCCCGTCATTCTTTGACATCGGTTAAGTATAGAATGATTGACCAGATTTTGCCCTCCCTTAGAGGTGGCAATCGGGGGTTAAAATTACTACAGAGGGAAGCACAATGGATCCAAAGGTTGGACACTGTGGCCCCACGTGGTTTGAACGAATATTTGACCCTAAGCTATTTCAGATGATTTTATCTTTAGAGTAGGTTATCATTATATTATCAGTGTTGTATATTCTATTTTTGAGTAGGATGTATGCATATGCTGTTAGATATGTGGCTTGTTTCTAGGTGTACTGTATAGTAATAGATCCTGTTGTGTTCAGTTGCAGCGTATATGGTTACTATGGTGATGGGGGAGCACATGGATGACGTCACTATTGATAAAAGCGCCGCTGGGCGGGTGTTTGTCCCGTTTCCGGAGTGACGGCGCCACACACCTGGTGAGGTCTCTATTTATGTGAGTATCTTTTGTGTTCTTTGTAAGCCTGAGGACAATGTGAATTACATTGAAACGTTGCTGAAGCTCTGCCGTCTGTGTCATGTTTTAAAGTCACCTTGGAGTACTGTGCCCCTATTTACTTGTGTTTTACATTTACTGTACGGGCACCCGGCGCACCATTGGAGTTTGCTGATGGGAGAGCCGTACTCTCTACATATACATATATATATATATATATATCTATATCTCTATCTATATCACACACACACACACACACACACACACACACTCATTCGTACATACATACAGTTCACAAACACATAGACAATCACACACATACATAAACAAGCAAGCGCATACATACATACATACATACATACATACATACATACATACACACACACACATACTACATACACACTTACATAAGGTACAATACTACATGTATACTGTACATACCAGCCCAGGGGCTTGCAGGAGACAGGTGACACTAAGAAGAAGGAGGGAGCTGCTGTGGTTGAGCATGCGCAGCCGGCAGCTCCCTCCGGACAATCTGTTTGTAGAGAGCTATGTAGCTCTCTGATGTTGCTGCCCCATGATCGTGATCGCGGTCACGGCTTTTGCTGAGACGGAGACAGAGCTGTCTCCGTCTCTAAAACATTAAACTCAGGTCATCAGGGGGGGTTTCCAGGTACTCAGAACCCCCCCCCCCCCCTGCGTGCGCCACTGTATACTATCTAGATCGATTAGTAAAAGTTACCATCCCGCTATTCAACACTATTATGTAACATAATACACTTCATAAACGTTCTATTGGCTGAGGTGTACCATTGGTGCATCCAATCAATCTCAATCACTCTCATAATAAAGACACGGAGACATAGATTTGGCAGAGAAACTGTTAGCAAATTTATTTAAATCATAAGATTAATCTTTGTACTAGAGCTGTATTAAAAGTAGTGATGAGCGGGTTCGGTTTCTCGGAAAACCGAACCCCCCCGAACTTCACCCATTTTACACGGGTCCGAGGCAGGTTCGAACCTTCCCGCCTTGCTCGGCTAACCCGAGCGCGCCCGAACGTCATCATCCCGCTGTCGGATTCTCGCGAGATTCGGATTCTATATAAGCAGCCGCGCGTCGCCGCCATTTTCACTCGTGCATTGGAGATGATAGGGTGAGGACGTGGCTGGCGTCCTCTCAGTTTATTGTTGAACTTGATTGCTTTATTGCTTAATTGTGGGGAGGACTGGGGAGCAGCTGTTAGGAGGAGTACAGTGCAGAGTTCTGCTGATCAGTGACCACCAGTTTTATCCGTTCTCTGCCTGAAAAAAAAACGCTCCATATCTGTGCTCAGTGTGCTGCATAATATATCTGTGCTCACACTGCTTAATTGTGGGGACTGGGGAGCAGCTGTATATATAGCAGGAGTACAGTGCAGAGTTTTGCTGACAGTGACCACCAGTATACGTTGTCTGCCTGAAAAACACTCCATATCTGTGCTCAGTGTCCTGCTTTATTGTGGGGACTGGGGACCACCAGTATAATTAATATTATATAGGAGGAGTACAGTGCAGAGTGACCACCAGTATACTATATATAGCAGTACGATACGGAAGGCCACTGCTGTGTCTACCTCTGTGTCGTCATTAAGTATACTATCCATCTACATTCTATACCTGTGGTGCATTTTAGTTTTGCAGTTTGCTGACACAGTGACCACCAGTATGCTATATATAGCAGTACGATACGGAAGGCCACTGCTGTGCCTACCTCTGTGTCGTCATTAAGTATACTATCCATCTACATTCTATACCTGTGGTGCATTTTAGTTTTGCAGTTTGCCGACACAGTGACAACCAGTATACTATATATAGCAGTACGATACGGAAGGCCACTGCTGTGCCTACCTCTGTGTCGTCATTAAGTATACTATCCATCTACATTCTATACCTGTGGTGCATTTTAGTTTTGCAGTTTGCCGACACAGTGACCACCAGTATACTATATATAGCAGTACGATACGGAAGGCCACTGCTGTGCCTCCCTCTGTGTCGTCATTAAGTATACTATCCATCTACATTCTATACCTGTGGTGCATTTTAGTTTTGCAGTTTGCCGACACAGTGACCACCAGTATACTATATATAGCAGTACGATACGGAAGGCCACTGCTGTGCCTACCTCTGTGTCGTCATTCAGTATACTATCCATCTACATTCTATACCTGTGGTGCATTTTAGTTGCGCGCAGTATATATAGTAGTAGGCCATTGCTATTGATACTGGCATATAATTCCACACATTAAAAAATGAAGAACAAAAATGTGAAGGGTAAAATAGGGAAAGATCAAGATCCACTTCCACCTCGTGCTGAAGCTGCTGCCACTAGTCATGGCCGAGACGATAAAATGCCATCAACGTCGTCTGCCAAGGCCGATGCCCAATGTCATAGTAGAGAGCATGTAAAATCCAAAAAACAAAAGTTCAGTAAAATGACCCAAAAATCTAAATTGAAAGCGTCTGATGAGAAGCGTAAACTTGCCAATATGCCATTTACAACACGGAGTGGCAAGGAACGGCTGAGGCCCTGGCCTATGTTCATGGCTAGTGGTTCAGATTCACATGAGGATGGAAGCACTGATCCTCTCGCTAATAAAATTAAAAGACTTAAGCTGGCAAAAGCACAGCAAAGAACTGTGCGTTCTTCTAAATCACAAATCCCCAAGGAGAGTCCAATTGTGTCGGTTGCGATGCCTGACCTTCCCAACACTGGACGGGAAGAGCTTGCGCCTTCCACCATTTGCACGCCCCCTGCAAGTGCTGGAAGGAGCACCCGCAGTCCAGTACCTGATAGTCAAATTGAAGATATCAGTGTTGAAGTACACCAGGATGAGGATATGGGTGTTGCTGGCGCTGGGGAGGAAATTGACAAGGAGGATTCTGATGGTGAGGTGGTTTGTTTAAGTCAGGCACCCGGGGAGACACCTGTTGTCCGTGGGACGAATATGGCCATTGACATGCCTGGTCAAAATACAAAAAAAAAAAAAATCAGCTCTTCGGTGTGGAATTATTTCAACACAAATGCGGACAACAGGTGTCAAGCTGTGTGTTGCCTTTGTCAAGCTGTAATAAGTAGGGCTAAGGACGTTAACCACCTCGGAACATCCTCCCTTATACGTTACCTGCAGCGCATTCATCATAAGTCAGTGACAAGTTCAAAAACTTTGGATGACAGCGGAAGCAGTCCACTGACCACTAAATCCCTTCCTCTTGTAACCAAGCTCCTACAAACCACACCACCAACTCCCTCAGTGTCAATTTCCTCCTTACCCAGGAATGCCAATAGTCCTGCAGGCCATGTCACTGGCAAGTCTGACGAGTCCTCTCCTGCCTAGGATTCCTCCGATGCATCCTTAAGTGTAACGCCTACTGCTGCTGGCGCTGCTGTTGTTGCTGCTGGGAGTCGATCGTCATCTCAGAGGGGAAGTCGGAAAACCACTTGTACTACTTCCAGTATGCAATTGACTGTCCAACAGTCCTTTGTGAGGAAGATGAAATATCACAGCAGTCATCCTGCTGCAAAGCAGATAACTCAGGCCTTGGCAGCCTGGGCGGTGAGAAATGTGGTTCCGGTATCCATCGTTAATTCAGAGGCAACTATAGACTTGATTGAGGTACTGTGTCCCAGGTACCAAATACCATCTAGGTTCCATTTCTCTAGGCAGGCGATACCGAAAATGTACACAGACCTCAGAAAAAGACTCACCAGTGTCCTAAAAAATGCAGTTGTACCCAATGTCCACTTAACCACGGACATGTGGACAAGTGGAGCAGGGCAGACTCAGGACTATATGACTGTGACAGCCCACTGGGTAGATGTATTGCCTCCCGCAGCAAGAACAGCAGCGGCGGCACCAGTAGCAGCATCTCGTAAACGCCAACTCGTTCCTAAGCAGGCTACGCTTTGTATCACCGCTTTCCATAAGAGGCACACAGCTGAAAACCTCTTACGGGAACTGAGGAAGATCATTGCAGAATGGCTTACCCCAATTGGACTCTCCTGGGGATTTGTGACATCGGACAACGCCAGCAATATTGTGCGTGCATTACATCTGGGCAAATTCCAGCACATCCCATGTTTTGCGCATACATTGAATTTGGTGGTGCAGAATTATTTAAAAAACGACAGGGGCGTGCAAGAGATGCTGTCGGTGGCCCGAAGAATTGCGGGCCACTTTCGGCATTCAGGCACCGCGTACAGAAGACTGGAGCACCACCAAAAATTCCTGAACCTGCTTTGCCATCATCTGAAGCAAGAGGTGGTAACGAGGTGGAATTCAACCCTCTATATGCTTCAGAGGATGGAGGAGCAGCAAAAGGCCATTCAAGCCTATACATCTGGCCACGATATAGGCAAAGGAGGGGGAATGCACCTGACTCAAGCGCAGTGGAGAATGATTTCAACGTTGTGCAAGGTTCTGCAACCCTTTGAACTTGCCACACGTGAAGTCAGTTCAGACACTGCCAGCCTGAGTCAGGTCATTCCCCTCATCAGGCTTTTGCAGAAGAAGCTGGAGACATTGAAGGAGGAGCTAAAACAGAGCGATTCCGCTAGGCATGTGGGACTTGTGGATGGAGCCCTTAATTCGCTTAACCAGGATTCACGGGTGGTCAATCTGTTGAAATCAGAGCACTACATTTTGGCCACCGTGCTCGATCCTAGATTTAAAACCTACGTTGTCTCTCTCTTTCCGGCAGACACAAGTCTGCAGAGGTTCAAAGACCTGCTGGTGAGAAAATTGTCAAGTCAAGCGGAACGTGACCCGTCAACATCTCCTCCTTCACATTCTCCCACAACTGCGGGTGCGAGGAAAAGGCTAAGAATTCCGAGCCCACCCGCTGGCGGTGATGCAGGGCAGTCTGGAGCGAGTGCTGACATCTGGTCCGGACTGAAGGACCTGCCAACGATTACCGACATGTCGTCTACTGTCACTGCATATGATTCTCTCACCATTGAAAGAATGGTGGAGGATTATATGAGTGACCGCATCCAAGTAGGCACGTCAGACAGTCCGTACGTATACTGGCAGGAAAAAGAGGCAATTTGGAGGCCCTTGCACAAACTGGCTTTATTCTACCTAAGTTGCCCTCCCTCCAGTGTGTACTCCGAAAGAGTGTTTAGTGCAGCCGCTCACCTTGTCAGCAATCGGCGTACGAGGTTACTTCCAGAAAATGTGGAGAAGATGATGTTCATTAAAATGAATTATAATCAATTCCTCCGTGGAGACATTCACCAGCAGCAATTGCCTCCAGAAAGTAGTACACGGGGACCTGAGATGGTGGATTCCAGTGGGGACAAATTAATAATCTGTGAGGAGGGGGATGTACACAGTGAAAGGGGTGAGGAATCGGAGGATGATGATGAGGTGGACATCTTGCCTCTGTAGAGCCAGTTTGTACAAGGAGAGATTGATTGCTTCTTTTTTGGTGGGGGCCCAAACCAACCAGTCATTTCAGTCACAGTCGTGTGGCAGACCCTGTCACTGAAATGATGGGTTCGTTAAAGTGTGCATGTCCTGATTATACAACATAAGGGTGGGTGGGAGGGCCCAAGGACAATTCCATCTTGCACCTCTTTTTTCTTTCATTTTTCTTTGCATCATGTGCTGTTTGGGGACAATTTTTTTGAAGTGCCATCCTGCCTGACACTGCAGTGCCACTCCTAGATGGGCCAGGTGTTTGTGTCGGCCACTTGTGTCGCTTAGCTTAGTCACACAGCGACCTTGGTGCGCCTCTTTTTTTCTTTGCATCATGTGCTGTTTGGGGACTATTTTTTTGAAGTGCCATCCTGTCTGACACTGCAGTGCCACTCCTAGATGGGCCAGGTGTTTGTGTCGGCCACTTGTGTCGCTTAGCTTAGCCATCCAGCGACCTCGGTGCAAATTGTAGGACTAAAAATAATATTGTGAGGTGTGAGGTGTTCAGAATAGACTGCAAATGAGTGGAAATTATGGTAATTGAGGTTAATAATACTATGGGATCAAAATGACCCCCAAATTCTATGATTTAAGGTGTTTTTGATCCAAAACACACCCGAATCCGACAAAAAAATTTCGGTGAGATTTTGCCAAAACGCGTCCGAATCCAAAACACGACAGCGGAACCGAACCCAAAACCAAAACACAAAACCCGAAAAATGCCCGGTGCACATCACTAATTAAAAGGTGTATGGTGGCAAAGAAAGGACGGCCAGAAATCCCCAGTCTGCAATGCTCAGACGTCAAATAACACAAAAACAAGCATTGCACACGTAGATCGCCCAGTGTGCCCATATAAAAAAACAGTACAATCAAACAAGAAGGTATCAACTCAGCCTCGCTGAACTATCCACCTGCCAGGTGGTGATACTGCCCCCCGTCGGGGTGGTACAGCTAAATACTAGCCAGGAAGGGAGTGTACCTCAAATTCCCAATTGCACAGGGACTGGTGAAACTGCCGTTCACCACAGCAAGGTTCTAACCCGCAGCAACCGCCGCACCGCCACCATACGCACTAAACAAACAGAGACACCGCCCTAAACAGATCCTCAACAAACAAACCTAGACCTTCTTCTGACAAATGCACCCCGTCCTCCCGGTAAAGGCTCTTAAAATGGAATTGAATTTGCCGGTGGGGCACTATGCCTCCAGCATTTGCTAACACAGACTTCGCTACAGCGGCATTTAACTTTTTCAGAGCCTCGTCAATTGCCGGTAAATCTCGCACCCCCCGCCAAGTCTGGCGTAGTACAATGTAAGACCAGACTATCCTGCAGGCCGGCCAGGCTCCTAGGACCACTGACAAATCCAACAATATGGCGCGCCATAGTTCAACAGTGGGGACCTGACCTAAATCGTTTCCCCCCACGTGCACTACCAGTACGCGTGGAATTCCAAAGCGCTGTGCCAGCCGTAACAATCGAGGCCTAAAAGTACGCCACTGCATACCCCTGAAACCAAGCCAGCGCACTCTGCTGGAACTTACAAACCCCGGGGGTTTCCTTGCAGCCACATAATCAGCCGCCCAGAATACAAAAGAGTGACCTACAATCCAACAAACCTGGGAGTCAAAACGTGGACCTAAAAAGGAGGGGAGGAAGGGTAGTAGAAGAAATTAATAATGCGTTCCAAAGAGCATGGTTACATTAAATTGAGGATCTTCCAAAGAAAAAATTTGAAATACCCTGCTTGCCATCTTGCTAAAGAGGCGTGAGCGACATGACATGAGACACAGGAGGGAAGGCATGGGGGTAGGGGGGGTAAGGTTAACACAAGTGAAACTCGGCGAGAGGTGAAATGATGAAAAACCTGCTGAGGGACATTATATGACCGAATTGTTCGAATTATAAAGCCGAATTAGCCGAATTGAGTCCGTCAGTTCAGGTAAAAATATTCAAATCACTCAAGACCCACCAAAGCCAACAGTGGTGAGTTGCTAAACCCGAGTAGGAAGGACCAGGGGGAACAGACAAAAACAATACATGACAAACGTAAACAGAAACCAATAACATAAAAACAATGCAACTTGGCCAGCGTGAATTACCGCAATGGCCTAACATAACGTTTGTAACTGGCCGATTTCCATTGGCCCAAAGCTTTGATCTCCGCAATTGAACCGCCTGTCTCCGCTGCTGAGGTGGCTGTGCCAATGCGAAATGAGTGTGTACCAAAATCCAGAGGTGAGAGGCCGATGTTTGCAATGCAGCGCTTAAGGAACCAACCAAATTGGTATTTTGTAAGGGGTGACCCATCTACATGCACTAGCCATGAGCCGTCAACGAGTGGGCGCTGCTGCCTGTACAAGTGATCCAGTGCTACCGGGCAGATTCATTGGTCCTTTGATGAGGGCAACGAAATCCACTTACCCCGACCCGTCTGGTCGGTTTTTGATCGCCGGATTCTAACCAGAACTGACCTCTCCTCCCGCAGGACGTCTGACTGGTGCAGCGTCGCCTCCCCCCGGTTGGAGGGTGCCACTAGCTCAGATACTCGTAGGGCTCCATGAAAAGCTAAAGTAAAAGCGACCTGTACTAGCAGTGTCTCATATCCCCCCGACCGCCTCTAATACCACTGGGAGCAACTGAATATCTAGGGGCCTCCTTCGATCCGCCGCGGCTGGGGAGGCCCTTGCCCACCCCTTAAGGGCCTTGGAAATTATAAAGCTTCTGGTGTGGTCGGGAACGCCCTTTAGTTTGGAATAGAAGGAGATCCCTGCCAACGCCCGCGCCATGTATGCTTTGGACTTGCCCGACACGTAGTAGCTCCAGATAAAGGAAAGGATCGTCTGATGCCCACTCTTACCTGCTTGCCTGTGGCTGCGGGCATATGCCTCCCATTCCTTCCAGGCCTGCCGATAGTATTGTAATGTGGCTGGTGCTAAAGCCCGCTCTGCTAAGCCCTCCATGCCGGCTTGATTACCTGCCAAACATAAGAAGGGAAGGCGTACACACTTGTTCAGTGTCAGGTGCCAGGGCTCGAAACCGGTCCCACTGGAACCGGGAAAAGGCATCTGCTACTTCGTTCTCGACCCCCGGCACGTGCCGTGCTTTAAAAGTGATGTTACAACGGAGGCACGTAAGGACCAACTGCGCGAGGAGACGCAAAGCAAGTAGGGAAGTTGCGCGCTGCTGGTTGACTGTATATACCACCCCCAGGTTATCACACCTCATAAGTATTCTGCAGTTGTGCAGTCTCTCCCCCCAGATTTCTAAAGAGACCATGATTGGAAACAGCTCGAGAAGTAGCAAATCCTTTGTCAAACCCTTTTCCAGCCACTCGTCTGGCCAAGCACACGCACACCAGGCCCCGTTGAGGTAACATCCGAAACCTGAAGACCCGGCGGCATCCGTGAAGAGCTGTAGCTGGAGATTATCTGCGACCGGGGCTGGCCATAGCCTGACCCCATTGAACTCCTCTAAGAAGGAGACCCAAATAGCCATGTCCCTCTTGACTTCAGATGACAGCCGTATTAGGTGTCTGGGTTTTGCAAACCCGGCCGTGGCCCTCTCTAATTTCCTAGAGAACACCCTACCCATGGGAATAATTCTGCAAGCAAAGTTCAAAAGTCCAAATAGTGATTGCGCCTGCTAGTGCTGCCCGCAATTTGTCCACCTTATCTCTGGGTAGGCGACACGATCCTGCGCAGGTATCGATTTCAATACCCAAAAATGACAAGCAGGACACTGGCCCTCCGTTTTTTCACTCGCAATGGGAACCCCAAAGTGTCTGAAAAGTGATTGTAATGAAAACATTAGGGAACTGCACCTATCTGAATTGGCGGGGCCGACGCAGAGGAAATCGTCCAGGTAGTGGGCTAGCCCATGCCCGCAGGAGTATTCAACGCACCAGTGGAGGAAAGTGCTGAAACGTTCAAAGAATGTGCATGACACTGAGCATCCCATCGGCAAGCACTTGTCGATGTAATACCTGTTGTCCAAACGGAAACCCATGAATCTGAATGATTCCGGATGTAGGGGGAGCAGCCGGAACGCTGATTCAACATCCACCTTACCCATGAGTGAGCCCGGCCCGTAAGTGCGGACCACCTCTAAGGCCTCATCGCATGACTGATACACCACCGAAGAAACTTCCGATAGTATGGCATAGTTCACTGATGACCCTGCTGGGTAGGATAGGTGCTGAATGAGCCGGTATTTACCTGGCGTCTTTTTTTGGCACTATTCCCACCGGTGACAGAACCAAATCGGGCATGGGCGGCTTAGCGAATGGCCCCACCATTCTGCCTAACCTAACCTCCGCTGCAACTTTGTCTTGTATCACCTGTGGCAACTCGCTTGCGGACTTCAGGTTCTTAGGCGATCCCGTAAAAACCTTTCCGTAAACCGGTAAATGAAAGCCAAGTCTAAAACCATTGGACAAAAAGGCAGCGTCCCGTTCGTCTGGATACCAGGCCAGCCATTTGGACATTGACCCCAGACGAACAGGGGACGCCGCCTTACTTAGGACCTGCGGGCCTAGTTGCGGAGCCGGGCTTCTGCTGTGCCCCGGCTTTGAAACATCGCGCAATGGGATGGGTGCCTCCGCAGTGCATGCAGAGATGTCGAAAATGACACCTGCGACCTTGTGCGCAGGTAGCATTGTTGAAAGCAAAGTATTTCCCCCAAGACGTTCGCTGCGTATTTTGGCGAAACGCCGTTGGAGACTTGCCCTTGACGGAGGTTTCCTTGCCCGTGGCTGATTCATCGCCCCCAGGCGCTTCTGTTACCTCCAGGCAAACCTCAATGTCTTTTGACCCCAAGGTCACAACACACATGCCGTCCTGCTTTCTGCGGAACTCCTCATCATATGTACTTCACGCCATGCTGCGGGATGAAAGCTGCATACTATGCACTAGGTGGAGGTACCTGATAACATTTATGTGTTCCTCCGGGCGTGTCTCAAGATAGCTCGCTGAAAATATGCAAAACCCCGCTAGCCAATTATTATATGACTTGAATGCGTCTATGCCGCTTTCTCCCTTTGCCCTGGCTGATTTGAAGCCTTTTTGGCTTTTTCTGTCAAAACAAACATAATGGCATTTGCGTATCTTGGTGCGGCAAGACTCCCTCAAACCGCGCAATACTGCAGTGTTCTCACACTGTGTCCCTGCTGACTGCGAGCTATCCTCCCTCTGTCTTTTTCGCCTGTGGAGGCGATGTCCCTGTCTAGCCTGCCAGCTGGCCTCGCGTTTAGCATACCTGGCTGCCTGTTTACGCTCTCTGTGTGCGACATCGGCCTGAGACCCTAAAGATAACAAAGAGGAAAACAAAGTGCTAGAGCCCGACAGAGACCCACCTGATGCATGTGATGTGCTGGTCCCAGTGGTACCCGTGGACGACTTCTCATCAGACTCACTGTCCTGTTGCTTGCCCTCCTCTGTAACGTAATCTGAAACAGATGGAAACACATCCTCCTCACCCTCTACAGGGTCCTGCCTTACTGACACATCCGCATTGACCACTGGGGAGGTCTCAGTAGTTGTTGAGTGATGCCCCAGGGCCGGAGCCACCGCACCTAACAAATGTGCCAATTGGGCAGCGCCTTGCGTGTTATGGTGTGAATTTGCTGTTGTGGCTGGGCCTAGCGCGGACAAGAACGGCGTTAAAACCGTTGCTAATGCAGATATTGCAGCTAGCGCTGTCGCAGGGTCCTGCTGGCCTGCCGTAGCTATGTTGCTGACACCCGTAACCCCGAGTTTTGAGATGCCGGCGCAACCCCTGCCGGCACTCTGGAAAAATGTGCACGTGCGTGCCTACTTCCCCCTGCTGATTCGTGTAGTTTCAACTGATGCCTATGCCTTGTCGCATGCGAGCTGCTCCCACCGCCAGCATGCGGCTGAGCTGCTTTGCTTGCATCTGCATGGGCTCCCTTAGTGCCCACATGTGCAGATTTTCCTTTGCCATGGGACCTGCGGCGCTTATGTCGCGTTGATGTGTCCCTCTCCGCAGGATAAAACCCCTGCAAGGTCCTCCCTGCCGTCGCTGGTCCTATTTCCCTGCCCCCATACTCTCCCCTGCCTGTTTTCGCGCCCCAGAGGCTGCCTCTGCCCCTGCAGTGTGATTGCCTGAGGCTTACCCCTGTGTGGACGTGATCTCGTTGCCAAGGGCATACTGCCCCCCCCCACTCCGCAAAATCTCCGGCTGAGCCCCCAGCCTCCGACGGCTGCAACCACCCGGAGTCTGCTGGTAAACCGGATGCCGACTCACAAGGGGGGTTGAGCCTGCGGTCCATGATGCGTGGCCACCTGCGATGTGTCCGCGGGCGAGTGACGCTTGTTTCCTCATGCTGCCCCGCCGGGGAACCAGAGGCTTCCCCGACGCTGGGAGATGCTGGCCCCGATGCTCCTCCCCCACTTCCGGTGGGACGCATCAGGCCGGACGCAGTTCGCGAGCATGGTACTGACCCCGTCCTTGAGCGGGATTTACGTCCGCTCACAATTGTCACGGCCGGGGAGGTCAGCGGCCGCAGCCATCGCGGCCTAGACAGGGGCACCACTATAGCATGCGGGGACCTGTGGAGAGCGGCGGGGACGCGGCATTGCAGGGCCCAGGTGAGGCTGATCCACTAATTGGCCTGGGCACAGTGGGGCTGCTGGGATGTTTCATGAGCTAGCGACGTAGGCTGCATTGATAATTTAAATGCTGAGGAGGACTGCAAATTACTCTATCCTCCTAAGCATGTAACTCTACTGAAAACACAGGCAATGATAAATAACCCCTTAAGGATAGGGTAATTTATATAAGCAATATATAAGGCAACTAATGAAAATAGAAGTAAGATGTAGGAGGAAGGAGAAGGAGAAAAAACAGTAGAAGGAGGAATAGTACAAGGAAAAATTGCAGCACTGTGCACTCACCAAAATGCAGGACAAAGAGACCTAGACCCCCACAGACAACCCCTTAGATACCTTTTCCTTGCTAGCACGCCCCCTGCCACCATAGGCTAACACCTTGATTTACGATGCACCACTGCCAGCCCCCTAGCCAAGAAGTTTAGGGCAGACCTCCCTTCTCATGTGATCGCTCGGTTCTCATTCTGCTATATGAATAAAGATAATTTGACTACGTAGTGTTGGCCTACTTTATGCGATCATTCTGGTTACTACAACCACACCACACTGGACACGCCCAATCTCTTTTGATCTTGGAAGCAAAGCTGTGTTGGGCTCGGACAGTACTGGGATGGGGGACCCCTCGGGAAGACCGGGAGTTGTAGGTTGAACATGAGCATATAGGACCAATTTCATAAACTACTTCTACATACCCCTGAATATAATGTCATTACATTGATCCACGATGCTTAATAATACTAATATATGTACTAATAATAACAAGGAAGAATTGTTTATTCCATTGAATAAAATTATTTAGTCTTTTATAATATGTTATTATTATTCATTAAAATTAGTTATATACTACATCATTTATTTTTGAGATATCAGAGACTACTAATTAATATATTACTAGTATTGTTATAAAATATTAAATTTAGTTTAGTAGATTTAATATTGTTAAAAGCTCATAATATATTATGTGTCATAAATAATAATGTTCTAGTATTTAAGATACGCAGCAAAAAAAATTTGTGTACATTCTGGAGAGATTGTAAAATCATGCTGCAATAATTAAGAACAAATGGTGGACGGAATTTGTTGTTATGAAATGCCCATATTCCCAAAGACATTCTTCAATAAAATGGCCGCTGCCGACTATCTTAATAAATATTGAACAATCACCGGAAGTGCATCATAAGAACAACATATGCGTTTCATGACGCGGAAGCTGTAGCACCAGCTTATCAACACATGTGACCCTGAAAGGAAGTGCGCAACCGGAAGTACGAATAGACATGACAACGCGGAAAGGTCATCCTCTGCCGATTGACATGCCCAGTGAGTCCCACTGGAGACAGGAAGTGGGACGGAAATGACGCTTCTGAGATCCGGACAGGAAGTCCCGGTCTCCTACGTTCAGATATACTTTTTGGACATTTTATGTATTGAATATTTTTATTCTAATGTTATACTTATTATCACTATCCCATTTGGTTTTACCTTCCATGAAAGTTATGATGAAAATAAGTGTTTTTATGAACCTCACCTCTAGCTCCAAAATTTTACAGGAAGTGATGTCACTTCCTGTGTTTGTAATTGAATAGGGTATTTATACCAGTTTAATCTCATTCCCTCTCCACCCCTTGATAAAGTCCAAAGGATGAAATGCGTTGGGTATTCTAAATACACCTCACCTCTGAAAAGATAAGCATTTTATATGGTTATTACTTTTTAATGTACTATTAAATATTTTCTAAATATTTTTTAAGTAAGTTAGGGGGACATTTACTAAGCAGTGATAAGTGTGGAGAAGTGAGCCAGTGGAGAAGTGCCCATGGCATCCAATCAGCACTGAAGTAACATCTATAATTTGCATACTATAAAATTATACAGAGCAGCTGATTGGTTGATGGGGCAACTTCTCCACTGGCTCACTTCTTTGCTCTTATCACTGCATAGTAAATGTCCCCCTAAGTCTTTTCCAATAGCCTTAAACTAACAATTTTATCTAATTCATTTATTTTGTGTGATCCTGTTTGACATAATTTTTACTTTGTGTAAGGCAAAAACTACCAAGGTAGAATTGGCGCTGACAAGTGCTGTAAGACTTCAAGCTGCTGAATATAAAGGGCTAGTCAGACCCTTGCAATAGAACAACAAGAATAAAAATAATTCAGCGCTAAAGATAAAAACATTCAATGTTTATTACACATAAATAGTGCTAGTCATATATATGACATACATTTAGAGATTATATATAAATATACTGTTGCAACAGGAAAAATAAAAATATAAAAAAACACCAATAAATGTGGGGCAAGGAGCAACACTGCTAAAAAATAAATATTTCAGTAAATACTGATCTGTTTAGCTGGGAGAATTCATATGAAGGCCTGCTTCCTAGGGAAATGTATTAAGCCAGAGATTACCAGTTCCATTTGAGTCCTCCAATAGGTTAGCACTCCTGTGTAGTAATGGAGATCCTCTTACTGGCTGTATTTTTCCATGATGGTACTCTGCTGCTGGGTGGACCGTGGCAAGGTCTTTCACAATGGCTTGTCAGAAAGTGTCCCAATAGAACCGCAATTCCCAATCACTGGACAGCAGGCTTGTGTCAAAGATTTAAGAGTCCCAGACTTGTTACCAACCGGTTTCACTGCTAGAGCAGCTTTTTCAAGGTATAAAAGCAGTGTGCCAAAAAGCCCTTTATATAGCAGTGTTTGATCACAATACCCCACAGGTGTGTACAGATCAATCAGTACAAATATTGTTCAAATTAAAAAACTAACCTAACAGAATTCAAATGTTGACAGCCAGAAGAATAGTCCTAATAAGCAATCAAAAAAAAGAGGTTCAGAAAGTATAAATTCCCCAACATTTAGTATTCTTAATTTGATCACATGGTCATTAATCCAGGAAGTAGGAAGTATTACAATATCTTGTTATGCCTGAGTATCAAGCCTCTCTTTCATTTATTTAAGATGGACACACATTGTGACAAATCAAATGTTGATCACATGGTCACAGATCAGTCACGTGATCGGACTCCGATCACGTGATGTGGCCGATCCCCCCCCGTTGCCTAGCAGCAATGGTGACTGTTCTACCATTAGTATTCTTAATATGGTCACATGGTCATTAGTCCAGGAAGTAGGAAGTATTACAATATCTTGTTATGCCTGAGTATCAAGCCTCTCTTTCATTTATTTTAGATGGACACATATTGTGACCAATCAAATGTTGATCACATGGTCACAGATCAGTCACGTGATCGGACTCCGATCACGTGATGTGGCCGATCCCCCCCGTTGCCTAGCAGCAATGGTGACTGTTCTACCATTAGTATTCTTAATATGGTCACATGGTCATTAGTCCAGGCAGTAGGAAGTATTACAATATCTTGTTATGCCTGAGTATCAAGCCTCTCTTTCATTTATTTAAGATGGACACATATTGTGACCAATCAAATGTTGATCACATGGTCACAGATCAGTCACGTGATGTGGCCGATCCCCCCCGTTGCCTAGCAGCAATGGTCATTTTTCTACAGCGGAGACAGGTATCATGCCCTGTCCCCACTGATGAGCTCACAGGGAAATGAGATATTCTCTTCATTAGTCACATCATCCAGTTATGGTCACGTGATGACCTAGTGTGTCATCATGTTGCCCAGCAACAATATTAAACATTAAAATATCCCTTTTTTTTTTTTAATAAACAAAATAAAACAATATATATGGATCTAACTCGGCGGCCAGCCTCAGAACAGTCATGTCCGTGGGCTAGATAGGGCGCACCGTCCACCGATGTCGCCGTACGGCTGACGGCACCGCGCCCGCCTCACACCACCCAAGGGCAACCAGGACAAAGTGTCATCATACCGCTTGGCGGCAGCGACACACGCCGCACACCCGTAGGACCACGGACATAATTAAAGCATAAAGGATAACATTCATATAACATCCTAAATATGTAGTCACTCATTGCGGTCTCATAAAATCTAATTGGATGGGTCACCACATCAAGAAGAAAAACGCTAAGTCCTTAATTAGTACCCATAGATATATTTGAAATATTAGAAATTGGTCCCCCATGGCAGCGATGACCCCATATATAGTCCAAACTGTATGGGTTCGATAGTCACATAGTGGCGATAATACAATTTATCACAAATTATGGCTGCCAAAGGGAACCACAATGTATATATATGAACGGTATGAAGAAATTATATATTGCAACATTAACAATAATTCCAGTTTAGAACCCACTCAAATTTCTGTTACTAAAAAATAAACCCAAATAAATTACCAGTTTTTATATATATTTAGTAATATTGTCGCTTTGTAATTCTATGTATGTGAATATATATATACACCCACATACATATCCAATCTACAGATGATTAAAAAAATATGGTTATATACACCCAACCAAAAAACTGAATATAATCGTAATTAGTTAAAGCCACAATTGATATATGCCAAATATGGTCAATAACATCACCTAACATTCTGGGCACACCCAAATTCTCACAAATTCTCACAATATGGCGTTCAGTTCTAGAGCCTCATTTAGGCCACTGGGATACAGTGAGTCAAGCTGAAATGTCCAGAATATTTCTTGCTTCCCTAGGAAGCAGGCCTTCATATGAATTCTCCCAGCTAAACAGATCAGTATTTACTGAAATATTTATTTTTTAGCAGTGTTGCTCCTTGCCCCACATTTATTGGTGTTTTTTTATACTTTTATTTTTCCTGTTGCAACAGTATATTTATATATAATCTCTAAATGTATGTCATATATATGACTAGCACTATTTATGTGTAATAAACATTGAATGTTTTTATCTTTAGCGCTGAATTATTTTTATTCCTATAATTTTTACTTTGCTGTCTCTTATTGTTTTAAATAAATGTGTTTTATATACTTTTTCCAAATACTGGTTAAGTGTGTATATATAACTCATTGACACTAGGAGTCGCCCAAAATACCCCATCTCTATATTATATATATATACTGTACATGGTGCCACGGGTGGTGGTCCGGAGCCACTACGGGTGGGGGAGGAGCAGTTGTGGGGTTGCCCTGGGTGGGGGAGGGGCGGATGCGGTGGGAGGTACGGGTGCGGGGTCGCTGCGGGTGGGGGAGGGGGTCCGGAGCTACCACGGGTGCTGGAGGGTGTGTGTGGGGTTGGCGCGGATGGGGCCCGGAGGTACTGTGAGTCAGGGAGGGGCGGGTAATGCTGCTCCTGCTTCTCCTCTTGTCAGCAGCTAAGCTGCTGTCCTCCCTTTGGCAGTGGCTCTCCCAGAGACTCGCACAGCAGCTAGTCACTATTGTTAGCGCCGGTGTCCCAACGCACTGCATTACAGGGAAGAAGATGTACGCAATATACTACAGCTCCAGCAGCCCTAAGGGCCGGAATGCTTTGGCGCTAAGGGCTGCTGGGAGCTGTAGTTTATTTAGTGCGTCTACTTCTCTGTAATGCGGCGCGTTGGGACACTGGTGCTAACAATAGTGACTGCTGGCAGAACTGAGTGACTGGCTGAATCAATGTAAAATCAATGCACACAGGCCCAGCGCTAGCCGCTCAGCAAAGGGATGCAGTGCAGGGAGGCACCAGGAAGGAGAGGCATTCTCCCTGCTCTGCATCCCTGTGCTGAGCTGCTGCTGCTATCCCTGCTGTTGCCGGCTGCTGTCACAAATGCAGCGGCGCCGGCAGCACAAAACCTCCTCTGCCCCTCGGCGCCGGCAGCACAAAGCCTCCTCTCCCCCTCCCCTCCCCTGTGTGACATTTAGTGGCCAGGTGGGAGCCAAAGGGTGTGGAGCTAGACGGGACCATGCTGCAGCAGGAGGATGAGCTGCTGCAGTTTCGGCCAGCCAGACTTCATTAGATAAGTGTCTGGAAAGAGAGTGTGTGTGTATATATATACAGTGTCTGTGTATACTGTATATATGTGTGACTGTGTAATGTATGTACAGTATGTATGTGTGTATGTTTGTATATATATATATATATATATAATATGTCTGGTGTGTGTGTGTGTGTGTGTGTGTGTGTGTGTGTGTGTGTGTGTGTGTGTGTGTGTGTGTGACTGCTGCATAATGTGTGTAAGCGTCACTGGTACAGGAGGCGTTACGTGTGTAAGGGGGCACTGGTACAGGGGGTCATTACATGTGCCACTGGTACAGGGGGTGCTACGTGTGTAAGCGTCACTGCTACAGGGGGCGTTACGTGTGTAAGCTGCACTGCTACAGGGGGCGTTACGTGTCTAAGCATCACTGCTACAGAGGGCGTCACGTGTGTAAGCGGCACTGGTACAGGGGGTGTTATGTCTCTAAGCGTCACTGGTACAGAGGGCGTTACATGTGTAAGCGTCACTGGTACAGGGGGCGTTACATGTGTAAGCGTCCCTGGTACAAAGGGCGTTATGTGTGTAAACTTCACTGTTACAGGGGGTGTTACGTGTGTAAGCGGCACTGGTAACGGGGGCGTTACGTGTGTAAGCGGCACTGGTACAGGGGGCGTTATGTGTGTAAGCGGCACTGGTACAGGGGGCATTACGTGTGTAAGCGTCAATGGTACAGAGGGTGTTACATGTGTAAGCGGCACTGGTAGAGGGGGTGTTACGTGTGTAAGCCAGAGCTGGATTAAGGCTTTGGGGGGCCCGGGGCATTTAAGACTGGGGGGGCCCTCATTCAGATGTGGATGGAGTAGCTATCGCTGCTGCTTACATAAAAGCAGCAGCGATAACACTAATGTGGTAATGCAGCAGTAGGTGTCATGCCTTCAGCTGCATTACTGATATGAACTATGTCCAAGGATGGGGATTTGGTTGGTCACAATACCGACGGCTACATCCCGAACCCCCTAAATCCCGACAAGCATTGGCTGGCTGCGTGACCCAAGGGATTGTGCAAGCCGCCTGCCACAATACCTACCAAGAGGCCAGGAAATATCCATCCTCTGACAGAGATCCTGGCCTACTGTGTCCCCGGAGACACTCCTCTGTTTGGAGAAATGGAGGCCGTCGCTGCCCCCAAATGGCATCAGACTGTCAATCACTGACAGTCTGATGCCGTCTTATGTCTGGCGCCACAGACCCGTACTGCGCACATGCAGTACGGGTCTGGTCCATGCACAAAGTACTGAACATCGGTACTTTGCTGCATGAGCCGCTACTCATCCACATCTCAATAAGAACCATAGTGCGCAAGCCTTATGTGTGTACATAAACAGGGAGCATGGACACACGTCACGCAAAAAATTCACTTCACATGCCCCCAGCATCATGCACACAGCAGGTGGGAGCGTTCCCTTCGTACCTTTTCTCCATCCCACAGGTGGGACAGTACCCGAAAAACAAGACGGTCCCACCAAAACGTGATGGTTGGCAGGAAATACATGCATTCATACTCATATACACTCACACACACATACACTATATATATATATATATATATATATATATATATATCACACACACGTGTGTGTATATATATATATATATATATATATATATATATATACAGTGTATATATATACACATATATATATAAACACGCAAAAGCATACATACAGTCTCACAAGTATACACATGCATGTATACTGTTACACACTGACAGTTACACACTTATACACATACATTCACACAGTCACACAGACACATATATTCACAAACATAGTCACACACTTATACATATATATACATTTGTCACACTCTGTCAGAAACATAAACACCTTACCACAAACAATCACACATTTATACACATATTATACAAATACTGTAGTGTGCTCCTCTCCTCCCTAGTCTTACCTCACTATCACACACACTGACTGGGTGGGCCGTGGGCACGTCTGTAGCTGCTCCTACTGCCTTCTCTCCTCCCTCCTCTCACATGCTGCCTGCAGTGAAACTGAAAGCAGTGCCGTGTAGCCCCGCCCCCCGGCTTGGATTCCACCCCTCTGCCCTCTCCCTCTACTCTCTTTGGAATTTATGCAGCTTGCGGTGCACTTTGCACTGCAGCTGCACACTGAACTGTGGGGCCCCTAGCAGCAGGGGGACCCAGGGTAATGTACCCCCTGTGACCCCCCCTTAATCCGGCTCTGGTGTAAGCGGCACTGGTACAGGGGGCGTTATGTGTGTAAGCGGCACTGGTACAGGGGGCGTTTCGTGTGTAAGCAGCACTGGTACAGGGGGCGTTACCAGGGCCGTCTTTACGTATGGGCTCAATGGGCTCTTGCCCAAGGGCACCAGGGGTAAAAGGGCCCTAGGCTGATAGCTGAGGGTCCCCTCTTTCCAGGGGTACCAGATTTTTTAAAATCGGCCCTTGGGAACCAAAGATATCCGACTTCAAAGTAGTGATCCCCATCCATGCCTGTTAATTTTCCTTCCCAGACAGATATCTCGGGTTCTGTCTGACGTAGAGTTTTTCTGAGGATATATTTCAAAAGCTGAGACTCTCCCCTTTTGGTGGACACTGGCAGCTTGTCTCTACTATGCCCTGAACCAGAGATATCAGCCTTCCAGCAGCTGGTCCCTGCTTCAGCTCCACACGCCTAATATGCAGTTTTATATTTTCGTTGGTGGATTGCTCTGGCTCCTGAACTCTGATCCCCAAGTTCCCAGTACCTCATGAAAGGTGGGACTCTCTAGTTTTTTTTATCCCATTAAAACTAAGAAATCTGTTTCCAGGAACTGGAGATATCTGCAGTCAAGCAAGCTGCCCTCCCACCGGAAAAATAAGAATTTACTTACCGATAATTCTATTTCTCGTAGTCCGTAGTGGATGCTGGGGACTCCGTCAGGACCATGGGGAACAGCGGCTCCGCAGGAGACAGGGCACAAAAAGTAAGCTTTTAGGATCACATGGTGTGTACTGGCTCCTCCCCCTATGACCCTCCTCCAAGCCTCAGTTAGGTACTGTGCCCGGACGAGCGTACACAATAAGGAAGGATATTGAACCCCGGGTAAGACTCATACCAGCCACACCAATCACACCGTATAACTTGTGATCTGAACCCAGTTAACAGTATGACAAACGTAGGAGCCTCTGAACAGACGGCTCACAACAAATAACAACTAGAGATGAGCGCCTGAAATTTTTCGGGTTTTGTGTTTTGGTTTTGGGTTCGGTTCCGCGGCCGTGTTTTGGGTTCGAACGCGTTTTGGCAAAACCTCACCGAATTTTTTTTGTCGGATTCGGGTGTGTTTTGGATTCGGGTGTTTTTTTCAAAAAACACTAAAAAACAGCTTAAATCATAGAATTTGGGGGTCATTTTGATCCCAAAGTATTATTAACCTCAAAAACCATAATTTACACTCATTTTCAGTCTATTCTGAATACCTCACACCTCACAATATTATTTTTAGTCCTAAAATTTGCACCGAGGTCGCTGTGTGAGTAAGATAAGCGACCCTAGTGGCCGACACAAACACCGGGCCCATCTAGGAGTGGCACTGCAGTGTCACGCAGGATGTCCCTTCCAAAAAACCCTCCCCAAACAGCACATGACGCAAAGAAAAAAAGAGGCGCAATGAGGTAGCTGTGCGAGTAAGATTAGCGACCCTAGTGGCCGACACAAACACCGGGCCCATCTAGGAGTGGCACTGCAGTGTCACGCAGGATGGCCCTTCCAAAAAACCCTCCCCAAACAGCACATGACGCAAAGAAAAAAAGAGGCGCAATGAGGTAGCTGTGTGAGTAAGATTAGCGACCCTAGTGGCCGACACAAACACCGGGCCCATCTAGGAGTGGCACTGCAGTGTCACGCAGGATGTCCCTTCCAAAAAACCCTCCCCAATCAGCACATGATAAAAAGAAAAAGAAAAGAAAAAAGAGGTGCAAGATGGAATTGTCCTTGGGCCCTCCCACCCACCCTTATGTTGTATAAACAAAACAGGACATGCACACTTTAACCAACCCATCATTTCAGTGACAGGGTCTGCCACACGACTGTGACTGATATGACGGGTTGGTTTGGACCCCCCCCAAAAAAGAAGCAATTAATCTCTCCTTGCACAAACTGGCTCTACAGAGGCAAGATGTCCACCTCATCTTCACCCTCCGATATATCACCGTGTACATCCCCCTCCTCACAGATTATCAATTCGTCCCCACTGGAATCCACCATCTCAGCTCCCTGTGTACTTTGTGGAGGCAATTGCTGCTGGTCAATGTCTCCGCGGAGGAATTGATTATAATTCATTTTAATGAACATCATCTTCTCCACATTTTCTGGATGTAACCTCGTACGCCGATTGCTGACAAGGTGAGCGGCGGCACTAAACACTCTTTCGGAGTACACACTTGTGGGAGGGCAACTTAGGTAGAATAAAGCCAGTTTGTGCAAGGGCCTCCAAATTGCCTCTTTTTCCTGCCAGTATAAGTACGGACTGTGTGACGTGCCTACTTGGATGCGGTCACTCATATAATCCTCCACCATTCTATCAATGTTGAGAGAATCATATGCAGTGACAGTAGACGACATGTCCGTAATCGTTGTCAGGTCCTTCAGTCCGGACCAGATGTCAGCATCAGCAGTCGCTCCAGACTGCCCTGCATCACCGCCAGCGGGTGGGCTCGGAATTCTGAGCCTTTTCCTCGCACCCCCAGTTGCGGGAGAATGTGAAGGAGGAGATGTTGACAGGTCGCGTTCCGCTTGACTTGACAATTTTGTCACCAGCAGGTCTTTCAACCCCAGCAGACCTGTGTCTGCCGGAAAGAGAGATCCAAGGTAGGCTTTAAATCTAGGATCGAGCACGGTGGCCAAAATGTAGTGCTCTGATTTCAACAGATTGACCACCCGTGAATCCTTGTTAAGCGAATTAAGGGCTGCATCCACAAGTCCCACATGCCTAGCGGAATCGCTCCCTTTTAGCTCCTTCTTCAATGCCTCCAGCTTCTTCTGCAAAAGCCTGATGAGGGGAATGACCTGACTCAGGCTGGCAGTGTCTGAACTGACTTCACGTGTGGCAAGTTCAAAGGGCATCAGAACCTTGCACAACGTTGAAATCATTCTCCACTGCACTTGAGACAGGTGCATTCCACCTACTATATCGTGCTCAATTGTATAGGCTTGAATGGCCTTTTGCTGCTCCTCCAACCTCTGAAGCATATAGAGGGTTGAATTCCACCTCGTTACCACTTCTTGCTTCAGATGATGGCAGGGCAGGTTCAGTAGTTTTTGGTGGTGCTCCAGTTTTCTGTACGTGGTGCCTGTACGCCGAAAGTGTCCCGCAATTCTTCTGGCCACCGACAGCATCTCTTGCACGCCCCTGTCGTTTTTTAAAAAATTCTGCACCACCAAATTCAAGGTATGTGCAAAACATGGGACGTGCTGGAATTGGCCCAGATTTAATGCACACACAATATTGCTGGCGTTGTCCGATGCCACAAATCCACAGGAGAGTCCAATTGGGGTAAGCCATTCCGCGATGATCTTCCTCAGTTGCCGTAAGAGGTTTTCAGCTGTGTGCGTATTCTGGAAAGCGGTGATACAAAGCGTAGCCTGCCTAGGAAAGAGTTGGCGTTTGCGAGATGCTGCTACTGGTGCCGCCGCTGCTGTTCTTGCGGCGGGAGTCCATACATCTACCCAGTGGGCTGTCACAGTCATATAGTCCTGACCCTGCCCTGCTCCACTTGTCCACATGTCCGTGGTTAAGTGGACATTGGGTACAGCTGCATTTTTTAGGACACTGGTGACTCTTTTTCTGAGGTCTGTGTACATTTTTGGTATCGCCTGCCTAGAGAAATGGAACCTAGATGGTATTTGGTACCGGGGACACAGTACCTCCAACAAGTCTCTAGTTGGCTCTGCAGTAATGATGGATACCGGAACCACGTTTCTCACCACCCAGGATGCCAAGGCCTCAGTTATCCGCTTTGCAGTAGGATGACTGCTGTGATATTTCATCTTCCTCGCAAAGGACTGTTGAACAGTCAATTGCTTACTGGAAGTAGTACAAGTGGGCTTACGACTTCCCCTCTGGGATGACCATCGACTCCCAGCGGCAACAACAGCAGCGCCAGCAGCAGTAGGCGTTACACGCAAGGATGCATCGGAGGAATCCCAGGCAGGAGAGGACTCGTCAGAATTGCCAGTGACATGGCCTGCAGGACTATTGGCATTCCTGGGGAAGGAGGAAATTGACACTGAGGGAGTTGGTGGGGTGGTTTGCGTGAGCTTGGTTACAAGAGGAAGGGATTTACTGGTCAGTGGACTGCTTCCGCTGTCACCCAAAGTTTTTGAACTTGTCACTGACTTATTATGAATGCGCTGCAGGTGACGTATAAGGGAGGATGTTCCGAGGTGGTTAACGTCCTTACCCCTACTTATTACAGCTTGACAAAGGGAACACACGGCTTGACACCTGTTGTCCGCATTTCTGGTGAAATACCTCCACACCGAAGAGCTGATTTTTTTGGTATTTTCACCTGGCATGTCAACGGCCATATTCCTCCCACGGACAACAGGTGTCTCCCCGGGTGCCTGACTTAAACAAACCACCTCACCATCAGAATCCTCCTGGTCAATTTCCTCCCCAGCGCCAGCAACACCCATATCCTCCTCATCCTGGTGTACTTCAACACTGACATCTTCAATCTGACTATCAGGAACTGGACTGCGGGTGCTCCTTCCAGCACTTGCAGGGGGCGTGCAAATGGTGGAAGGCGCATGCTCTTCACGTCCAGTGTTGGGAAGGTCAGGCATCGCAACCGACACAATTGGACTCTCCTTGTGGATTTGGGATTTCGAAGAATGCACAGTTCTTTGCTGTGCTGCTTTTGCCAGCTTGAGTCTTTTCATTTTTCTAGCGAGAGGCTGAGTGCTTCCATCCTCATGTGAAGCTGAACCACTAGCCATGAACATAGGCCAGGGCCTCAGCCGTTCCTTGCCACTCCGTGTGGTAAATGGCATATTGGCAAGTTTACGCTTCTCCTCCGACAATTTTATTTTAGGTTTTGGAGTCCTTTTTTTACTGATATTTGGTGTTTTGGATTTGACATGCTCTGTACTATGACATTGGGCATCGGCCTTGGCAGACGACGTTGCTGGCATTTCATCGTCTCGGCCATGACTAGTGGCAGCAGCTTCAGCACGAGGTGGAAGTGGATCTTGATCTTTCCCTAATTTTGGAACCTCAACATTTTTGTTCTCCATATTTTAATAGGCACAACTAAAAGGCACCTCAGGTAAACAATGGAGATGGATGGATTGGATACTAGTATACAATTATGGACGGGCTGCCGAGTGCCGACACAGAGGTAGCAACAGCCGTGAACTACCGCACTGTACTGTGTCTGCTGCTAATATATAGACTGGTTGATAAAGAGATAGTATACTCGTAACTAGTATGTATGTATAAAGAAAGAAAAAAAAACCACGGTTAGGTGGTATATACAATTATGGACGGGCTGCCGAGTGCCGACACAGAGGTAGCCACAGCCGTGAACTACCGCACTGTACTGTGTCTGCTGCTAATATATAGACTGGTTGATAAAGAGATAGTATACTCGTAACTAGTATGTATGTATAAAGAAAGAAAAAAAAACCACGGTTAGGTGGTATATACAATTATGGACGGGCTGCCGAGTGCCGACACAGAGGTAGCCACAGCCGTGAACTACCGCACTGTACTGTGTCTGCTGCTAATATAGAATGGTTGATAAAGAGATAGTATACTCGTAACTAGTATGTATGTATAAAGAAAGAAAAAAAAACCACGGTTAGGTGGTATATACAATTATGGACGGGCTGCCGAGTGCCGACACAGAGGTAGCCACAGCCGTGAACTACCGCACTGTACTGTGTCTGCTGCTAATATATAGACTGGTTGATAAAGAGATAGTATACTCGTAACTAGTATGTATGTATAAAGAAAGAAAAAAAAACCACGGTTAGGTGGTATATACAATTATGGACGGGCTGCCGAGTGCCGACACAGAGGTAGCCACAGCCGTGAACTACCGCACTGTACTGTGTCTGCTGCTAATATATAGACTGGTTGATAAAGAGATAGTATACTCGTAACTAGTATGTATGTATAAAGAAAGAAAAAAAAACCACGGTTAGGTGGTATATACAATTATGGACGGGCTGCCGAGTGCCGACACAGAGGTAGCCACAGCCGTGAACTACCGCACTGTACTGTGTCTGCTGCTAATATATAGACTGGTTGATAAAGAGATAGTATACTCGTAACTAGTATGTATGTATAAAGAAAGAAAAAAAAAACACGGTTAGGTGGTATATACAATTATGGACGGGCTGCCGAGTGCCGACACAGAGGTAGCCACAGCCGTGAACTACCGCACTGTACTGTGTCTGCTGCTAATATAGACTGGTTGATAAAGAGATAGTATACTCGTAACTAGTATGTATGTATAAAGAAAGAAAAAAAAACCACGGTTAGGTGGTATATACAATTATGGACGGGCTGCCGAGTGCCGACACAGAGGTAGCCACAGCCGTGAACTACCGCACTGTACTGTGTCTGCTGCTAATATATAGACTGGTTGATAAAGAGATAGTATACTCGTAACTAGTATGTATGTATAAAGAAAGAAAAAAAAACCACGGTTAGGTGGTATATACAATTATGGACGGGCTGCCGAGTGCCGACACAGAGGTAGCCACAGCCGTGAACTACCGCACTGTACTGTGTCTGCTGCTAATATAGACTGGTTGATAAAGAGATAGTATACTCGTAACTAGTATGTATGTATAAAGAAAGAAAAAAAAACCACGGTTAGGTGGTATATACAATTATGGACGGGCTGCCGAGTGCCGACACAGAGGTAGCCACAGCCGTGAACTACCGCACTGTACTGTGTCTGCTGCTAATATATAGACTGGTTGATAAAGAGATAGTATACTCGTAACTAGTATGTATGTATAAAGAAAGAAAAAAAAACCACGGTTAGGTGGTATATACAATTATGGACGGGCTGCCGAGTGCCGACACAGAGGTAGCCACAGCCGTGAACTACCGCACTGTACTGTGTCTGCTGCTAATATATAGACTGGTTGATAAAGAGATAGTATACTCGTAACTAGTATGTATGTATAAAGAAAGAAAAAAAAACCACGGTTAGGTGGTATATACAATTATGGACGGGCTGCCGAGTGCCGACACAGAGGTAGCCACAGCCGTGAACTACCGCACTGTACTGTGTCTGCTGCTAATATATAGACTGGTTGATAAAGAGATAGTATACTCGTAACTAGTATGTATGTATAAAGAAAGAAAAAAAAACCACGGTTAGGTGGTATATACAATTATGGACGGGCTGCCGAGTGCCGACACAGAGGTAGCCACAGCCGTGAACTACCGCACTGTACTGTGTCTGCTGCTAATATATAGACTGGTTGATAAAGAGATAGTATACTCGTAACTAGTATGTATGTATAAAGAAAGAAAAAAAAACCACGGTTAGGTGGTATATACAATTATGGACGGGCTGCCGAGTGCCGACACAGAGGTAGCCACAGCCGTGAACTACCGCACTGTACTGTGTCTGCTGCTAATATAGACTGGTTGATAAAGAGATAGTATACTACTAATATTATATATACTGGTGGTCAGGTCACTGGTCACTAGTCACACTGGCAGTGGCACTCCTGCAGCAAAAGTGTGCACTGTTTAATTTTAATATAATATTATGTACTCCTGGCTCCTGCTATAACCTATAACTGGCACTGCAGTAGTGCTCCCCAGTCTCCCCCACAATTATAAGCTGTGTGAGCTGAGCAGTCAGACAGATATATAATATATATAGATGATGCAGCACACTGGCCTGAGCCTGAGCAGTGCACACAGATATGGTATGTGACTGACTGAGTCACTGTGTGTATCGCTTTTTTCAGGCAGAGAACGGATATATTAAATAAACTGCACTGTGTGTCTGGTGGTCACTCACTATATAATATATTATGTACTCCTGGCTCCTGCTATAACCTATAACTGGCACTGCAGTAGTGCTCCCCAGTCTCCCCCACAATTATAAGCTGTGTGAGCTGAGCAGTCAGACAGATATATATAATATTATTTATATATAGATAATAGATGATGCAGCACACTGGCCTGAGCCTGAGCAGTGCACACAGATATGGTATGTGACTGAGTCACTGTGTGCTGTGTATCGCTTTTTTCAGGCAGAGAACGGATTATAAATAAAACTGGTGGTCACTGGTCACTATCAGCAAAACTCTGCACTGTACTGAGTACTCCTAATGCTCCCCAAAATTAGTAAATCAAGTGTCTCTCTAATCTATTCTAAACGGAGAGGACGCCAGCCACGTCCTCTCCCTATCAATCTCAATGCACGTGTGAAAATGGCGGCGACGCGCGGCTCCTTATATAGAATCCGAGTCTCGCGATAGAATCCGAGCCTCGCGAGAATCCGACAGCGTCATGATGACGTTCGGGCGCGCTCGGGTTAACCGAGCAAGGCGGGAAGATCCGAGTCGCTCGGACCCGTGAAAAAAAACATGAAGTTCTGGCGGGTTCGGATTCAGAGAAACCGAACCCGCTCATCTCTAATAACAACCCGATTTTTTTGTAACAATAACTATGTACAAGTATTGCAGACAATCCGCACTTGGGATGGGCGCCCAGCATCCACTACGGACTACGAGAAATAGAATTATCGGTAAGTAAATTCTTATTTTCTCTAACGTCCTAAGTGGATGCTGGGGACTCCATCAGGACCATGGGGATTATACCAAAGCTCCCAAACGGGCGGGAGAGTGCGGATGACTCTGCAGCACCGAATGAGAGAACTCAAGGTCCTCCTCAGCCAGGGTATCAAATTTGTAGAATTTTGCAAACGTGTTTGCCCCTGACCAAGTAGCAGCTCGGCAGAGTTGTAATGCCGAGACTCCCCGGGCAGCCGCCCAGGATGAGCCCACTTTCCTTGTGGAATGGGCCTTGACAAATTTAGGTTGTGGCAAGCCTGCCACAGAATGTGCAAGTTGAATTGTGCTACAAATCCAACGAGCAATCGTCTGCTTAGAAGCAGGAGCACCCATCTTGTTGGGTGCATACAATATAAGCAGTGAGTCAGACTTTCTGACTCCCGCCGTTCTTGAAATATATATTTTCAATGCCCGGACCACGTCCAACAACTTGGAATCCTCCAACTCGTTAGTAGCCGCAGGCACCACAATAGGCTGGTTCAGGTGAAACGCTGACACCACCTTAGGCAGAAAATGAGGACGCGTCCGCAGTTCTGCCCTGTCCGTATGGAAAATCAGATATGGGCTCTTATATGATAAAGCCGCCAATTCTGATACTCTCCTGGCTGAAGCCAGGGCCAGTAGCATGGTTACTTTCCATGTAAGATACTTCATCTCCACCGATTTGAGCGGCTCAAACCAATGGGATTTTAGAAAATCCAAGACTACATTAAGATCCCACGGTGCCACTGGGGGCACAACCGGGGGCTGTATATGTAGTACTCCTTTTACAAAAGTCTGGACTTCAGGAACTGAAGTCAATTCTTTCTGGAAGAAAATCGACAGGGCCGAAATTTGAACCTTAATGGACCCCAATTTGAGGCCCATAGACAATCCTGTTTGCAGGAAATGTAGGAATCGACCCAGTTGAAATTCCTCCGTGGGGGCCTTCCTGGCCTTACACCACGCAACATATTTCCTCCAAATGCGGTGATAATGTTGTGCAGTCACCTCCTTCCTGGCCTTTACCAGTGTAGGAATGACCTCTTCCGGAATGCCTTTTTCCTTTAGAATTCGGCGTTCAACCGCCATGCCGTCAAACGCAGCCGCGGTAAGTCTTGGAATAGACACGGTCCCTGCTGAAGCAGGTCCCGTCTTAGAGGTAGAGGCCACGGATCCTCCGTGAGCATCTCTTGAAGTTCCGGGTACCAAGTTCTTCTTGGCCAATCGGGAGCCACTAGTATCGTTCTTACTCCCTTTTGCCGTATAATTCTCAGTACTTTTGGTATGAGAGGCAAAGGAGGGAACACATACACTGACTGGAACACCCACGGTGTTACCAGAGCGTCCACAGCTATTGCCTGAGGATCTCTTGACCTGGCGCAATACCTGTCCAGTTTTTTGTTGAGGCGGGACGCCATCATATCCACCATTGGTTTTTCCCAACGGTTCACAATCATGTGGAAGACTTCTGGATGAAGTCCCCACTCTCCCGGGTGTAGATCGTGTCTGCTGAGGAAGTCTGCTTCCCAGTTGTCCACTCCCGGAATGAATACTGCTGACAGTGCTATCACATGATCTTCCGCCCAGCGAAGAATCCTTGCAGCTTCTGCCATTGCTGTCCTGCTTCTTGTGCCGCCCTGTCTGTTTACGTGGGCGACTGCCGTGATGTTGTCCGACTGGATCAACACCGGCTGACCCTGAAGCAGGGGTTTTGCCAGACTTAGAGCATTGTAAATCGCTCTTAGCTCCAGTATATTTATGTGAAGAGACATCTCCAGGCTTGACCATACTCCCTGGAAGTTTCTTCCTTGTGTGACCGCTCCCCAGCCTCTCAGACTGGCATCCGTGGTCACCAGGACCCAGTCCTGTATGCCGAATCTGCGGCCCTCTAACAGATGAGCACTCTGCAACCACCACAGAAGAGACACCCTTGTCCGTGGCGATAAGGTTATCCGCTGATGCATCTGCAGATGCGATCCGGACCATTTGTCCAGCAGATCCCACTGAAAAGTTCGTGCGTGGAATCTGCCGAATGGAATCGCTTCGTAAGAAGCCACCATCTTTCCCAGGACTCTTGTGCATTGATGCACAGACACTGTCCCTGGTTTTAGGAGGTTCCTGACAAGTTCGGATAACTCCCTGGCTTTCTCCTCCGGAAGAAACACCTTTTTCTGAACCGTGTCCAGAATCATTCCCAGGAACAGCAGACGTGTCGTCGGGGTCAACTGAGATTTTGGAAAATTCAGAATCCACCCGTGTTGTTGCAGCACTAGTTGGGTTAGTGCTACTCCGTCTTCCAGCTGTTCTCTGGATCTTGCCCTTATCAGGAGATCGTCCAAGTAAGGGATAATTAATACGCCTCTTCTTCGTAGAAGGATCATCATTTCGGCCATTACCTTGGTAAAGACCCGAGGTGCCGTGGACAATCCAAACGGCAGCGTCTGAAACTGATAATGACAGTTTTGCACCACGAACCTGAGGTACCCTTGATGTGAAGGGCAAATTGGGACATGCAGGTAAGCGTCCTTTATGTCCAGGGACACCATAAAGTCCCCTTCTTCCAGATTCGCTATCACTGCTCTGAGTGACTCCATCTTGAACTTGAATTTTTGTATGTACAGGTTCAAAGATTTGAGATTTAGAATAGGTCTTACCGAGCCGTCCGGCTTCGGTACCACAAATAGCGTGGAGTAATACCCCTTTCCCTGTTGTAGGAGGGGTACCTTGACTATCACCTGCTGAGCAAACAGCTTGTGAATGGCTTCCAATACCGTCGCCCTGTCCGAGGGAGACGTTGGCAAAGCAGACTTTAGGAACCGGCGAGGGGGAGACTTCTCGAATTCCAACCTGTAACCCTGAGATACTACCTGTAGAATCCAGGGGTCCACCTGTGAGCAAGCCCACTGTGCGCTGAAATTCTTGAGTCGACCCCCCACCGTTCCTGAGTCCGCTTGTAAGGCCCCAGCGTCATGCTGAGGGCTTTGCAGAACCCTGGGAGGGCTTCTGTTCCTGGGCAGGGGCTGCTTGCTGCCCTCTCTTACCCCTTCCTCTGCCCCGAGGCAGATATGACTGTCCTTTTGTCCGCTTGTTCTTATAGGAACGAAAGGACTGCGGCTGAAAAGACGGTGTCTTTTTCTGTTGGGAGGGGGTCTGAGGTAAAAAAGTGGATTTTCCGGCAGTTGCCGTAGCCACCAGATCCGATAGACCGACGCCAAATAATTCCTCCCCTTTATACGGCAATACTTCCATATGTCGTTTGGAATCCGCATCACCTGACCACTGTCGCGTCCATAAACTCCTTCTGGCAGATATGGACATCGCATTTACTCTCGATGCCAGAGTGCAAATATCTCTCTGCGCATCTCGCATATAAAGAAAAGCATCCTTTAATTGCTCTATAGTCAATAAAATACTGTCCCTATCCAGGGTATCAATATTTTCAGTCAGGGAATCCAACCAGACGACCCCAGCACTGCACATCCAGGCTGAGGCGATGGCTGGTCGCAGTATAACACCAGTATGAGTGTATATACTTTTCAGGGTAGTTTCCAGCCTCCTATCAGCTGGATCCTTGAGGGCGGCCGTATCAGGAGACGGTAACGCCACTTGTTTCGATAAGCGTGTGAGCGCCTTATCCACCCTAGGGGGTGTTTCCCAGCGCGCCCTAACCTCTGGCGGGAAAGGGTATAATGCTAATAACTTTTTTGAAATTAGCATTTTTCTATCTGGGTTAACCCACGCTTCATCACATACATCATTTAATTCCTCTGATTCAGGAAAAACTACAGGTAGTTTTTTCACCCCCCACATAATACCCCTTTTTGTGGTACTTGTAGTATCAGAGATATGCAAAGCCTCCTTCATTGCCGTGATCATATAACGTGTGGCCCTACTTGAAAATACGTTTGTTTCATCACCGTCGACACTAGATTCAGTGTCTGTGTCTGGGTCTGTGTCGACCGACTGAGGTAAAGGGCGCTTTACAGGCCCTGACGGTGTCTGAGACGCCTGGGCAGGTACTAACTGGTTTGCCGGCCGTCTCATGTCGTCAACTGATTTTTGTAATGTGCTGACATTATCACGTAATTCCATAAACAAAGCCATCCATTCCGGTGTCGACTCCCTGGGGGGTGACATCACCATTATCGGCAATTGCTCCGCCTCCACGCCAACATCGTCCTCATACATGTCGACACACACGTACCGACACACAGCAGACACACAGGGAATGCTCTTATCGAAGACAGGACCCCACTAGCCCTTTGGGGAGACAGAGGGAGAGTTTGCCAGCACACACCCAAGCGCTATAATATATATGGGAACAACCCTATATAAGTGTTGTTCCTTATAGCCGCTTAAATATATAAAAATATCGCCAAAATATGCCCCCCCTCTCTGTTTTACCCTGTTTCTGTAGTGCAGTGCAGGGGAGAGTCCTGGGAGCCTTCCTCACAGCGGAGCTGAGCAGGAAAATGGCGCTGTGTGCTGAGGAGAATAAGCCCCGCCCCCTATTCCGGCGGGCTTTTCTCCTGGAGTTTTAGACATTTGGCATGGGTTAAATACATACATATAGCCTTAATGGCTATATGTGATGTATTCTTTTGCCATTAAAGGTATTATATATTGCTGCCCAGGGCGCCCCCAGCAGCGCCCTGCACCCTCCGTGACCGTCTGGTGTGAAGTGTGTGACAACAATGGCGCACAGCTGCAGTGCTGTGCGCTACCTTCATGAAGACTGAAGAGCCTTCTGCCGCCTGTTTCCGGACCTTCAATCTTCAGCATCTGTAAGGGGGGTCGGCGGCGCGGCTCCGGGACGAACCCCAGGGTGAGACCTGTGTTCCGACTCCCTCTGGAGCTAATGGTGTCCAGTAGCCTAAGAATCCAATCCATCCTGCACGCAGGTGAGTTGAAATTCTCTCCCCTAAGTCCCTCGATGCAGTGAGCCTGTTGCCAGCAGGACTCACTGAAAATAAAAAACCTAAAAAACTTTTTCTAAGCAGCTCTTTAGGAGAGCCACCTAGATTGCACCCTGCTCGGATGGGCACAAAAACCTAACTGAGGCTTGGAGGAGGGTCATAGGGGGAGGAGCCAGTACACACCATGTGATCCTAAAAGCTTACTTTTTGTGCCCTGTCTCCTGCGGAGCCGCTGTTCCCCATGGTCCTGACGGAGTCCCCAGCATCCACTTAGGACGTTAGAGAAATGATGAATATTAAGCCCACTCCACTGTCGACCCCTTCCCTGCGTATTAGACACCTCCTACCACCCTGGAAGTCATGTACCAGGGCCCCTTCATTCAGCACAATGTCCCACATTCTACAGTTTAGTGTTCTCTCTAACGCTCCATCTGTGCAGTAAAGGAATAATTAGCAGAAATTATTGCTCCAGGTCTTACATGTTGAGCAGAAGACAGAACACCCCTTCCACCCGCGGGACATCAAAGCTACCACTGATACCACCCCCGACCCCTGCTGCTAATGGATGGTTAGGGGCCCCAGTGCATTGCTGTGCCCAGGGGCCTACACTGCTGTTAAGACGGCTCTGGGCGTTACATGTGTAAGCGGCACTGGTAGAGGGGGTGCTATGTGTGTAAGCATCACTGCTACAGGGGGCGTTACGTGTGTAAGCGTCAATGGTACAGGGGCGTTACGTGTGTAAGCGTCACTGCTAAAGGGGGTGTTACGTGTGTAAGCGGCACTGGTACAGGGGGCGTTACGTGTGTAAGCGGCACTGGTACAGGGGGCGTTACGTGTGTAAGCGGCACTGGTACAGGGGGCGTTATGTGTGTTAAGCGGCACTGGTACAGAGGGCATTACGTGTGTAATCAGTACTGGTACAGGGGGCGTTACATGTGTAAGCGGCATTGGTACAGGGGGTGCTACGTGTGTAAGCGGCACTGGTACAGGGGGCGTTACGTGTGTAAGCGTCACTGGTTCAGGGGGCGTTACATGTGTAAGCGTCACTGCACCAGGGGGCGTTACGTGTGTAAGCGGCACTAGTACAGGGGGCGTTATGTGTGTAAGCGGCACTGGTACAAGGGGCTTTACATGTGTAAGCGACACTGGTAGAGGGGGCACTACGTGTGTAATCATCACTGCTACAGGGGCATTACGTGTGTAAGCGGAACTGGTACAGGGGGCGTTACATGTGTAAGCGACACTGGTAGAGGGGGCACTATGTGTGTAATCATCACTGATACAGGGGCATTACGTGTGTAAGCGACACTGGTAGAGGGGGCGTTATGTGTGTAAGCGTCACTGCTACAGGGGGCATTACGTGTGTAAGCGGCACTGGTACAGGGGGGGGGCGTTACGTGTGTAAGCGTCACTGCTACAGGGGGCGTTACATGTGTAAGTGTCACTGCTACAGGGGGCATTACGTGTGTAAGCGGCACTGGTACAGGGGGGGGCGTTACGTGTGTAAGTGTCACTGCTACAGGGGGCGTTACGTGTGTAAGCGTCACTGCTACAGGGGGCGTTACGTGTGTAAGCGTCACTGCTACAGGGGGCGTTACGTGTGTAAGCGTCACTGGTACAGGGGGCGTTACGTGTGTAAGCGTCACTGCTACAGGGGGCGTTACGTGTGTAAGCGTCACTGCTACAGCAGGCATTACGTGTGTAAGCGTCACTGGTACAGGGGGCATTACGTGTGTAAGCGTCACTGCTACAGGCGGAGTTATGTGTGTAAGCATCACTGCTACAGGGGGCGTTTTCCCTATCTACAGCGCAGAGACTTGCTGCAGATGCAGTGGCATACCCTCCAGCTGCACCTTTTTGGCAGGTACAGTCCCTTTTTTTATGGTCTGTACCATTTTTTGACTCTCCAAGCTTCCATTGAAAGTATATGAAAAGGGGCGTGGCCACGCCACTGTACCCATGGCCACGCCCCCTTTTCAAATCTGTATCAATGTTTATGTGTAAATTGTTGGAGGGTATGTTGCTTCAGATGCAGTGGGCCTATTTTGGGGTGTGGGGCTGGAGCTGCAGCTCCATCAGTCCCATTGCTAATCCTGCTCTGTGAAAACACATCAGGCAAAGGGCAGAGCCTCCCATTGGATGTAACCTGTGTGGGAGGGCGTTTCTCGCCCAATCAGCTGTGGACTAGGTGTGATAGACCTGCCACTAACCCAATGAGAGCTCCTAGCCACGCCCAGCGTTAGAGGTCCAGGCACAGAGGCACAGGGCTATTATATAGGAGATATATATATATATATATATATATACTGTACAGCAAATATAATGAACTGGTATGTCTAGGTCAAATTTATATATATATATATATATATATATATATATATCTTCAAATATCAGTTCATTGTGTTTGCTTTTTATATTTATTTAACAGAAAGACTTTTCCTATCGGCGCTAATAATAATATACTGCAAATCTACTTTTATGTTGCAAATAAAACAGAGGGGATTTGGTCATATTTTGATTTGATTAATCAAAATATTTAAGCTTGCAGCCCATCGTCAAGGGACCCCAATATTCTGCAAGTCCCTACCTAACCTAGCCTATATACTCAGCACAGCATTACATAGTGAAGGTCCAGGGCCCGACATCAACACCCGCAGGGAAGCAGGAGGACATCCAATGATGGAAAAACAGAAGAGTCTCATGGAGGCCACAGGATTGATTGTCAGGATATTGTTATTGATCCGGGAGCGGAGCGCAGGGAAGGCAGGGACTGGGAGCGGAGCACTTAGTGTCACAAGCACCGAGGCTAGAACGCTGGAACTAGGTAGGGGAGCCTGCTCTGGCACTCTCAGTACCCAGGGGCTTCCTTTTATAGTTAGAGATACAAATTGGGGCGCCTGGACCTTTAAACACAGTGCTGAGTGGCTCACGCTTCCCTATGAGTGTCGCCTGCATATCTAGAAGTGACGCTGCAGTCAGAGGAGGAGAGCTGCAGGAGAGAACTACAGCAGCGGCTCCTGGGAATAACATGCCCACTGCCCTGCTTTAGGAGCTGGAGACCAGCGCTGCCAGACCCAGATAGTAAGTGCCAGGGTCCGGTGCGCGATGACAATAATCTCCAGTAAAGGTGATGTACTCAGGCTTATGGCAGGCTTTTGCGTGTCACAAGTAAGCCGTCAAAGTTTCCACCTTCATACGCTACGATGTATCTCATTACTGGTAATGTAGCGTGCTTTGATTTTGCTCCATGCTTAGTGTTCTTCTCCTTCTTTGCATGTGCTCTATATTTAGCGAACCTATTCTCCTTCTCCTCTTCTTGTTCTTCTACTTTTACGTCTACTTCTTCTTCTGATGATGATGATGAAAAGCTCTCACTCCCACTATCTCCAGCCTCTATATTAATGTCCGACTTTATAGCTGACTTTGGTCTCTTCCTAAAAGTACAAAAGTAATGAAAAGTGCTCAGTAGCAGAACATAGACAGAAACCATCGGGGTGGCTATATCCTATATGATGTCACAGTGCAGTGTATAGAGGCACATTATATAACATGGTAGCATAATGTATTACAGTACAGCACAGGGACACAGGGCAGCCTATGATATCACAGTATAGCACAGCAATGCAGGAGTAATTGTGTAGTACTTTCCACTGTACGTCTCCTGCTAAGTGCAGTTATGATAAAAGGGATAGGCCTGCAAGTTACTGTCACGCTATTGGCTGTACTAATATAGCATATTACTGTCTGTTAGGGTGTCAGTAAAATAACATTCTCATATGCTAACAGCAGAGTGTCTGTATTAACCCTTTTCATTATACTGGTAATAATAGTACAGTAATAAATGAATACTCTTTATCTAGGTAAATAAAGTGTAAATCACATTAGTAACTTACCAGATGTAAATGCAGAAGGTCAGTGTAGTCGCTACAGAAAACAAGCCGGAGCATGTAGTGGCAATCAGCAATCCTGCAGGACAGAAACAGGTTAGGGGAATAAGCGTCATGTTAGTTACAGCCGTGTTACACATAGATCAATTCCTTATATGAAACAATGATGAAAACTACTTTGCTATCACTAGTAAGTGCAGAATCAGTGCCGTTTCTAGCGGCGGGCGCCCGCCGCGGCACTTTGTGTGTCCGTAATCTCCTCTCCTCCCTCTTCCCGAGCGCTCCTGCTCGGGAAGTGGAGTTTCGCGGAATGACGCGTTTGCGTCGTGACGTCACGACGCAAACGTGTCATTCCGCGAAGCCCCGCCCCCCGAGCAGGAGCGCTCGGGGAGAGGGAGGAAAGGAGATTAGCCTGGAAGGAGGAGGCGGCCGGCGCGAGGGACGTGAGGCGGCGGGACCCGAAGAGCGGGAAGATGTAAGTATTATCTCTATCTTTCTCTCTCTCCCCCTTCCTCCCCCCCCCCACTTGACACCTGCCTGCCGCACTGTGTAAAATGGGGATACCTGCCTGCCGCACTGTGTAAAATGGAGATACCTGCCTGCCGCACTGTGTAAAATGGGGACACCTGCCTGCCGCACTGTGTAAAATGGGGACACCTGCCTGCCGCACTGTGTAAAATGGGGATACCTGCCTGCCGCACTGTGTAAAATGGGGATACCTGCCTGCCGCACTGTGTAAAATGGGGATACCTGCCTGCCGCACTGTGTAAAATGGGGACACCTGCCTGCCGCACTGTGTAAAATGGGGATACCTGCCTGCCGCACTGTGTAAAATGGGGACACCTGCCTGCCGCACTGTGTAAAATGGGGATACCTGCCTGCCGCACTGTGTAAAATGGGGATACCTGCCTGCCGCACTGTGTAAAATGGGGATACCTGCCTGCCGCACTGTGTAAAATGGGGATACCTGCCTGCCGCACTGTGTAAAATGGGGATATCTGCCTGCCGCACTTTGTAAAATGGGGACACCTGCCTGCCGTGCTGTGTAAAATGGGGGCACGTGCCTGCCGCGCTTTGTAAAATGGGGACACCTACCTGCCGCGCTATGTAAAATGGGGACACTTGCCTGCTGTAATGTGTAAAATGGGGACTTTTTTTATTTTTATTTTTTTTCCCCTGTGGTGGGCGTGATGATATCAGACAAGGCCACGCCCACTTTAATGAGACCACACCCATTTTAATCAGGCCACACACCCTTGTCGGGAGCGCACGCGCCCTCGGCGCGCGCATGCTTTTTCTTTTTATAGCTATATGGGGGGGGGGCACAATTTTTTTTTATAGCAATGGGGGGAAGGGGGCGCATTTTGAAATCTCGCACTGGGAGCCAAATTGTCTAGAAACGGCCCTGTGCAGAATATGCTGAAGCTCAGCGTATATAATTTCTGCCATTGCGCCCATGCTATAGGTGCTCTCCTCCTATTTTCTGGCTTGGGGAGTGTCCTGTGCAGACACTGTGTCATGGGAGCCATGAGAGAGGGGACATCGGGACTGTCTGTATTACATGGCTCTCAGGTCTGTATTACATTGTGCTCTATGCACATGACAGGCAGCTGCCCCCATACAGTGGTCTTAGTAAGTGTACAAGGAGTGTGATAGGCTGTCATCTGATCTAGAGCAGCTCCAATGGTGTGTAACCATCACACGTATATTGGGGAGTAACCTGCGCCCTAACCTGGGAATGCCCCACACTGTGCACTCTGCACCTGCTGATATATTATATGCTGCAGCACAAAGCTGACTTATGGTCATAAGCATAATACTAGGCAGCTGATGCCACGATCTCACCCAGCTGCAGATGTAATTTACCCCCCCACAGATGCCGCCCCTGTCCCCACTAATCCCTATTACTGACACGCTGCACATATATGCTGTGACTTGTGTCACTGTTAGGTACCTGTGACTGTAGAAGCGTTGGACTCTTCTGTCTTCTGGGCTTGGTCTTCGGAGACACCTACATGTGTGGCTGGTGTAAGGAGAGAATAGAGAAGATTAGCAATGTGTATAGTAATGTATAAATAATGAGCAACATTTACTTTACCAAGTGACGCTGTGACATGACATTCCCTGTGTGGTATGGACGTGTTTCTCATAAGGCATGCTAAAACTCTATCAGGGCATGCTGGGACATGTAGTTCCACATTAGATGGTGTGCCATACATTGCCTATACCTGCTATAGACACTGGTGAGTAGGTCCCTGAAAGCCAAACATGTCACCCCAGTACTATTCTCACACAATATAGTCAGTATAACACTCACAGCCAGATGTACTAAGCTTGAAAAGTGATAAATATCACTGTGATAAAGCACCAGCCAATCGGCTCCTAACTGTCATTTTTCAAACACAGCCTGTGACATGGCAGTTAGGAGCCGATTGGCTGGTGCTTTATCACAGTGATATTGATCACTTTTCAAGCTTAGTACATCTGGCCCTCAGTGTGTAACTAGTGCTGTATAGGGTGTGAGTTGTATGTATGTCATGTATGTATAGTTCTGTATGTTATATACTATGTACTGTGTGTCCTTATATCCACTAAGGTGTACATGTGTCTGTGGCTCTAATTGGCCAGATAATATGATTTATTTCCTCTTAGTAACAACCTTTAGAATAATGAAGATAACACTTACCTTCAGGTGCCACAGTAGGTGCTCCTTGACTAGCCGAAATAAATAAGAATACGGTCAAAAATGTCCACATAATGCAGAACATCTCTGTACGTCTGTCTCCACTGAAAACTACCTATCAAAAGGCTAACACTGTAACGGTCTGTGATATCACCCTGGCCTGAGCTGCATTGTGATGCGGCTGTGATGTCATAAAGGAAGTGGCTGGGGCCTTATTAGGGAAACTGTGCAGGGAAATTATAAGATGATGTGTTTAATAAAATAACTTCATTAAAATAATGTTATCACATGAATGTGTTGTTAGCTCACAGGGGTGTGGTTCATCAAATCGACAGTGTCTAGGTCGACAATGTTTAGGTCGACCACTATAGGTCGACAGTCACTAGGTCGACATGGATGGAAGGTCGATAGGGTTTCTAGGTCGACATGTGCTAGGTCGACAGGTCTAAAGGTCGACATGAGGATTATTTTTTTTGTATCGTTTTCTTCGTAGAGTGACCGGGATCCCAAATTAGTGCACCGCGTCCCCTCGCATGGCTCGCTTCGCTCGCCATGCTTCGGGCATGGTGCCTTCGCTCCGCTACCGCTTCACTCGGCACACTTTACCGTTCCAATCGTAGTCCATGTGGATCGTTAAGTATGAAAAAATAAAAAAAAAGAAAAAAATGTGAAAGACTCATGTCGACCTTTAGACCTGTCGACCTAGCACATGTCGACCTAGAAACCCTGTCGACCTTCCATCCATGTCGACCTAGTGACTGTCGACCTATAGTGGTCGACCTAAACATTGTCGACCTAGACACTGTCGATCTTCAGACCGGATCCCAGCTCACAGACGCTATTTCATATATCTAAGACTTGGGCCACACACAGCGGTTTAGTGGTCCCATTCAGCAGGACGGGCTTGGCAGGAAGGAACATTTTGGGTTCACACACTAGTCTTTCCGCAGGATGCCGCTGCACAGTATCTGGCCAGTGCCACGACCAGATTTCAAGTAGAACCGCACTGTGTGAACACATACACTCAAATGTATGTGTTGTGTTCTAGGTGAAATCCTGTCATCCTGCTCAACCACAGCATGCTGCAGTTGGGTCTGGTGGATGCGGCACCGCCACATATGTGTGGACGGCTGCATAGGAGACCATGTGCAGGCTCCTTCCTGCCAAGCGGACCCACTAAACCGCTATGTGTGGCCCAAGCCTAAGTATAAGCATAGGTTTACCATGATACAGGGGGGTAGTTAAGAACTCCCTGGGAGAAGTCCTGATTGGAGTTAAAGCTGAGGGGTCTGGGCTGGATGCTTTGTGTCTTTAAGCCCCGCCCACTGAGTCATATGTCCAAAAACTGGGTTTTCAACAGTCTGTAGCACTTTGCAGGTGTGGGAGTGGGTCTGTTGTCTCGTTCCTCCACTAAGCAGTTGCCCGCAGTAGGTGCAGCATTCCTCCTTGTAAGCCACGGAGATGGCCAAATTCAGCAGAGCTCCTGTGCTCCTTGAGCAGCTCCACCCAGCAGTTACCATGGCCCTTTCAGAGAGTCTCTGCATCTGCCCTCCCCAGTTCCTCAGCTCTGAACAGCAGGTGAGGGAGTGCCTGCTATGCTAAGCTGAGCTATATTTGAAGATATATATGTATGATCTTTGCTGGGGCTAATAGTGTGGAGATTACTGTGGCCCATTTGGTATATATATATATATATATATATATATATATTTATATATATATATATACAAGAAATGGCTGCGGCACTCGGAGTCTTTTTAAGTCAAACAAAGTGTATTAAAAGCATCACGCCATATCACAATGTTTTGGTGCTGTCACACCAATTTGTCAAGGTGAACAACCGTTGTTCATCATGACAAAGGGGCGTGACAGCCCCGAAAACGTTGGGATATGGCGTGATGCTTGTAATACACTTTGTTTGACTTAAAAAGACTCAGAGTGCAGCAGCCATTTCTTGTATGCAATACCCCTTTTACTCTGAGGGCACCGGAGCAAGTGAAAGTGAATGGAAAGGAGTGCCGGACCATGGACACTTTGTTTTATATATATATATATATATATATATACTAGGTGATTCATCGCACCCTACGGGCGCTCTTCACACCGTCGTAAGGGCCCTTGCACACCCTTGTGGCATGCAATATTTTTATTATATGGAGTATTACATCCAATCATAAATATTGCACGGACGAAGGGCGTGCAATGGTTAAGGGGTGGAAGCCCCTTGCAATGGCGTGAACAGCGCACGCAGGGCCTGGTGAATCACCTAGTAGGTGCTTTGGTTGGAGGAGTAGGGGGTGCGGGGAAGAGGCGGATGGTATCCTGGGGTGCCACGGGAGGGGCGGTTGCGTTGGTGCCGCAGGTGGGGGAGGGGCTGGTGCGGTGGTGCCACAGGTAGGGGAGAGTGCGTGGGTGCCATGGGTGGTGGTCCAGAACCACTGCGGGTGGGGAAGGAGCAGTTGTGGGGTTGCCCCGGGTGGGGGAGGGGCGGATGCAGTGGAGCGGCGGGAGGTACGGGTGCGGGGTCGCTACGGGTGGGGGAGGGGGTCCGGAGCTACCGCGGGTGCTGGAGGGGGTGTGTGGGGGTGCCACAGCACTGGTACAGGGGGCGTTACGTGTGTAAGCGGCACTGGTACAGGAGGCGTTACGTGTCTAAGCGTCACTGGTACAGGGGCATTACGTGTCTAAGCGTCACTGCTACAGGGGGCGTTACGTGTCTAAGCGTCACTGCTACAGGGGGCGTTATGTGTCTAAGCGTTACTGCTACAGGGGGCGTTACGTGTGTAAGCGGCACTGGTACAGGGGGCGTTACGTCTCTAAGCATCACTGATACAGAGGGCGTTACGTGTGTAAGCGTCACTGGTACGGGGGGCATTACATGTGAAAGCGTCACTGCTACAGGGGGCGTTACGTGTGTAAGCGGCACTGCTACAGGGGGTGTTACGTGTGTAAGCGGCACTGGTACAGGGGGCGTTACGTCTCTAAGCATCACTGATACAGAGGGCGTTACGTGTGTAAGCGTCACTGGTACGGGGGGCATTACATGTGAAAGCGTCACTGCTACAGGGGGCGTTACGTGTGTAAGCGGCACTGCTACAGGGGGTGTTACGTGTGTAAGCGGCACTGGTACAGGGGGCATTACGTGTGTAAGCGGCACTGGTACAAGGGGCGTTACGTGTGTAAGCGGCACTGGTACAGGGGGCATTACGTGTGTAAGCGGCACTGGTACAGGGGGCGTTACGTGTGTAAGCGGCACTGGTACAGGAGGCGTTACGTTTGTAAGCGACACTGGTACAGAGGGCATTAAGTGTGTAAGCGGCACTGGTACAGGGGGCATTACGTGTGTAAGCGGCACTGGTACAGGGGGCATTACGTGTGTAAGCGGCACTGGTACAGGGGGCATTAAGTGTGTAAGCGGCACTGGTACAGGGGGCATTACGTGTGTAAGCGGCACTGCTACAGGGGGTGTTATGTGTGTAAGCGGCACTGGTACAGGGGGCGTTACGTGTGTAAGCGGCACTGGTACAGGGGGCATTACGTGTGTAAGCGTCATTGCTACAGGGGGCATGACGTGTGTAAGCATCACTGGTACAGGAGGCGTTACGTGTGTAAGCGGCACTGGTACAGGGGGCGTTACGTGTGTAAGCGTCACTGGTACAGGGGGCTTGACGTGTGTAAGCGGCACTGGTACAGGGGGCGTTACGTATGTAAGCGTCACTGGTACAGGGGGGTGTTACGTGTGTAAGCGTCACTGGCCCAGAGGGCGCTACGTGTCTAAGTGGCACTGGCACAGAGGGCGTTTCGTGTCTAAGCGACACTGCTACAGGGGGCATTACGTGTGTAAGCGTCACTGGTACAGGGGGCATTACGTGTCTAAGCGTCACTGCTACAGGGGGCGTTACGTGTCTAAGCGTCACTGCTACAGGGGGCGTTATGTGTCTAAGCGTTACTGCTACAGGGGGCGTTACGTGTGTAAGCGGCACTGGTACAGGGGGCGTTACGTCTCTAAGCATCACTGATACAGAGGGCGTTACGTGTGTAAGCGTCACTGGTACGGGGGGCATTACATGTGAAAGCGTCACTGCTACAGGGGGCGTTACGTGTGTAAGCGGCACTGCTACAGGGGGTGTTACGTGTGTAAGCGGCACTGGTACAGGGGGCGTTACGTCTCTAAGCATCACTGATACAGAGGGCGTTACGTGTGTAAGCGTCACTGGTACGGGGGGCATTACATGTGAAAGCGTCACTGCTACAGGGGGCGTTACGTGTGTAAGCGGCACTGCTACAGGGGGTGTTACGTGTGTAAGCGGCACTGGTACAGGGGGCATTACGTGTGTAAGCGGCACTGGTACAAGGGGCGTTACGTGTGTAAGCGGCACTGGTACAGGGGGCATTACGTGTGTAAGCGGCACTGGTACAGGGGGCGTTACGTGTGTAAGCGGCACTGGTACAGGAGGCATTAAGTGTGTAAGCGGCACTGGTACAGGGGGCATTACGTGTGTAAGCGGCACTGGTACAGGGGGCATTACGTGTGTAAGCGGCACTGCTACAGGGGGTGTTATGTGTGTAAGCGGCACTGGTACAGGGGGCGTTACGTGTGTAAGCGGCACTGGTACAGGGGGCATTACGTGTGTAAGCGTCATTGCTACAGGGGGCATGACGTGTGTAAGCATCACTGGTACAGGAGGCGTTACGTGTGTAAGCGGCACTGGTACAGGGGGCGTTACGTGTGTAAGCGTCACTGGTACAGGGGGCTTGACGTGTGTAAGCAGCACTGGTACAGGGGGGCGTTACGTATGTAAGCGTCACTGGTACAGGGGGGTGTTACGTGTGTAAGCGGCACTGCTACAGGGGGTGTTATGTGTGTAAGCGGCACTGGTACAGGGGGCATTACGTGTGTAAGCGGCACTGCTACAGGGGGTGTTATGTGTGTAAGCGGCACTGGTACAGGGGGTGTTATGTGTG